>NC_133336.1:61275401-61545401 GCF_042186555.1 Aquarana catesbeiana
AAATTTAGGAGCAACCCTGCCTAAACATCAGGATGCTACATATGCTATCATATGAGAGGAAGCTGTGTGAGTCACCTGCTCCTCCATACCCAATACGAGGCGTAAAGGAGCAGCAGGAGAGTAAATGAAAGCTTAACCACAATCCCTGCCAATCCCTTCACTGGCTTCCCCTACCCCACCGTGTAAAATTCAAAATGCTAACCATAACATACAAGGCCATTCACAACATCGCCCCCATCTACATCACCAACCTCATCTGTAGATATCGCCCAAATCGCCCCCTCCGCTCCTCCCAGGACCTCCTGCTCTCTAGCTCCCTTGTTACCTCCTCCCATGCTCACCTTCAGGACTTCTCCAGAGCCTCTCCCATCCTCTGGAATTCCCTGCTCCAGTATGTCCGATCAGCCCCTACCCTGTCCACCTTTAGGAGATCCCTGAAAACTCATTTATTCAGGGAAGCCTATCCCACACCCACATAACTGTCCCTGAGCCACCCCCATCAAATCATTCTTTGCAGCTATTACCTTTTGTACCACCACCCCCTCCCTTTAGAATGTAAGCTCTACGAGCAGAGCCCTCCTGTACCTTTTGTATTGAACTGTACCGTAATTGTGTTGTCCCCCTTATACATTGTAAAGTGCTGCGTAAACTGTTGGTGCTTTATAAATCTTGTATAATAATAATAACCACTTAAGGACCGAGCTTCTTTCTGAGATTTGTTGTTTACAAGTTAAAAACTGTTTTTTTTGCTAGAAAATCACTTAGAAACCCCAAACATTATACATTTTTTTTCTAACACCCTAGAGAAAAAAATGGCTGTCGTTGCAATACTTTCTGTCACACCGTATTTGCACAGCGGTCTTACAAGCGCACTTTTTTTGGAAAAGATACACTTTTTTGAATTAAGTCAACAGTAAAGTTAGCCCATTTTTTTTTTATATTGTGAAAGATAATGTTACGCCGAGTAAATTGATACCCAACATGTCACGCTTCAAAATTGCGCCTGCTTGTGGAATGGCGACAAACTTTTACCCCTAAAAATCCCCATAGGCAACGTTTAAAAAATTCTACAGGTTGCATGTTTTAAGTTACAGAGGAAGTCTAGGGCTAGAATTATTGCTCTCACTCTACCGATCGTGGTGATACCTCACATGTGTGGTTTGAAGACCGTTTTCATATGCGGGCGCTACTCACGTCTGCTTCCTGTCATCGAGAGCAGTGATCTCTGTCATGTGAGTTGAAGCCCATCCCCCGCACAGTTAGAATCACTCCCTAGGACACACTTAACTCCTTCATCACCCCCTAGTGGTTAACCCCTTCACTGCCAGTGTCATTTACACAGTAATCAATGCATTTTTATAGCACTGATCGCTGTATAAATGACAATGGCCCCAAAATAGTGTCAAAAATGTCCAATGTGTCCACGATAATGTTGCAGTCCCGATAAAAATCGCAGGTCGCCGTCATTGCTAATTTAAAAAATTTAATAATAAAAATGCCATAAAACTATCCCCTATTTTTTAGACGCTATAACTTTTGCACAAACCAATCAATATACTCCTATTGCAATTTTTTTTTTACCAAAAATATGTAGAAGAATACATATTGGCCTAAACTGAGGAAAAAAAATCTTTTTTATTATATATTTTTGGGGGATATTTATTATAGCAAAAAGTAAAAAATATTAAGTTTTTTTTTTTCAAAATTGTCGCTCTTTTTTTGTTTATAGTGCGAAAAATAAAAACCGCTGAGGTGATCAAATACCACCAAAAGAAAGCTCTAAAAAAAAAAGGACGTCAATTCTGTTTGGATGCAACGTCGCATGACCGCGCAATTGTCGGTTAAATCGCTAAAAGTGCTCTGGTCAAGAAGGGGGTAAAATCTTCCGGGGCTGAAGCGGTTAAACTGAATATGTTCCTATGCCCTGTAAAGCAGCCGAAGAGAGAAAGTCACTCATGGACTCAATAACGTGCTCATAATCCAAGAAAAAGCCTATGAGTAAGGACAATGTACAGATGTACATTAGGTATTATTCAACTATAACAAACAGTCTTTCAAAAGCAAAAAAGTATTGTAAGACACATTAGTCAAGAGGGTTTACAATGTCATAACTTTCTAATAAATTGTTGAATCTTTAAACTGTTGTATACAGTAACAAGCCAAGAAACACATCTCTACAAGAACAAAGAAAATCACAGATGCTTAAAGTAAATATTCACTTAGCTCACACAATTTTCCTCTTCTATCCTCATCCTAATTAAACGGCAATTTAAACACATTTGCAGTTCTAATTACCGATAACACCTTTAGTTCACAGTGTAGGTTTATTACCCAATGGCACATTAACGGCTGCTACGTTATCCAGGTTATCTTGTACGGGTGAGATTTTAATGACAGTAATGAGAGAAATTTTATAATGCTGGAGTCAATATGGAGGAGTACAGGTAGATTTCACAATGAAGGGAATTTAACATAATATAAACCTCTACTGAATGACATTTAGTTTGATAAAGCTGATGGGTTGATTTACTAAAACTGGAGAGAGCAAAATTCTGCTGCAGCTCTTCATAAAAAACAGCTTCCAGGTATTTTTTGCCAAAGCTTAAAAGAGAAGTATGGGGTTTGGGGTTTTTGCAGAACTATACTTACCTAGGTGGATGCAGCAATGGTCCGATGCTGCATCTGTCCCCTGCCGGCTCTAACACTGAGAACCGAGCAATCAAACACCGCCGATCGCTCGGTCCTCACAGCTCCCCAAGCTGGGAGCTGCCGACTGTCAGTCACCACTCTCTGCTCTGCCCCCTCCCCGCTCACTGGAGCACTGGGCTGTGGAGGGGGTGGGAGGGGCCAGATGAAGCTGTCAGCGGCTCGCTGAGAGGCTGAGCCAGGTGGCGGTCCAGGCATGTGGGCGGATCCTGACTCTAGTGTCGCGATCTTGCCCGAGCCTGGACCGGCTCTGTTGTCAGCAGACAGCGGACTTCAGCCTGCTGTCTGCTGCAAATGGGTCACAGGAGTGCCGAACGAACTGCACTCCTGTGATCCACAGGAGAAGTACAGCCAAACGAGCTTTGGCTGTACTTCTCCTTTTATTCAGCAAGCTGAAGTTAGAAGCTTATTGGCTACCATACACAGCTGTACCAGATTTTGCACTCTCCAGTTTTAGCAAATCAACCCATATGTGTTCTTTTTTGAAAAAAAATATGCCCTTTTGTAAAAAAACAAAAAAAATCTACTTTTCAGTATACCTTTTTTTGATGGTAAGAACAGTGGACCATGTCTGTGTGATGTGCGTTAAAATAGTCGCTTGTGATCTCCATCAGAAGCCCATGTGACAGGCTAAGAACACAGGAGCACAAATGGGAGACACCCTATAATAGGAAGGGTCTGAATAAGGACCTTCAAGGCAGGATCACCAGGTATGTATTTTAATTAAGGGCGTAACACGTTAGTGCTGCAGCAAATCATTATCCTTTAATAAAAGCTGCAGATTTAAAAATGTTCTTTTGTAATTACTTTATCACGTTAAAACTTATATAAATTTCTAGTGATGGGACATACATATACTTTATCCCAGATCCATTTTTACATTTTTTGCACACATGTAAAATGTACATTTTAGGCCTGAATACTAGTTAAAACTCCAAAATATTATATATATATATATATATATATATATATATATATATATATATATATATATATATATATATATCAATCAGAGATCCTGGAGAATAAAAGATTGGAATTCCTACATTTTTATGTCACGCAATATTAGCACAAAGCAAGGTCCATAAAGACATGGATGAGCGAGTTTGGGGTGGAGGAATTTGACTGGCCTGCACAGAGTCCTGACCTTAACCTGATAGAACACCTTTGGGGTGAATTAGAGCGGAAACTACGAGCCAGGCCTTCTCATCCATATCAGTGCCTGACCTCACAAATGCGGTCCTGGAAGAATGGTAAAAACTAGTTACATAGTAGGTAAGGTTGAATAAAGACAATAGTCCATCCAGTTCAACCTGTGTAGGTGTACATGTGTCAGTGTTGATAATCATTTCCCATATCCCTGTATGTTATGTTCTTTAAGATGCACATCCAAGAGTCTTTTAAAAAATCCATACTCCCCGCTGCCACCACCGATTGTGGAAGAGAGTTCCACCGCCTTACTGCCCTGACAGTGAAAAAGCCCTTGCGCAGTTTAAGGTTAAACTGCTTCTCCTCCAATCTCATTGTGTGGCCCCATGTCCTATTACATTCCCTGAGACCAAATAGTTTTTTTCCTATGCTGGGATCACCATTGAGGTATTTGTAAAACGCTATCATGTCCCCTCTTAAGCGTCGCTTCTCTAGCAAAAATAAATTTAGTGCTTGCAGCAGTTCTTCGTAATTTACAGTGCCTTGCAAAAGTATTCACACCCCTTGGCTTTTTACCTATTTTGTTACATTACAGCCTTTAGTTCAATGTTTTTTTAATCTGAATTATATGTGATGGATCAGAACACAATAGTCTAAGTTGGTGAAGTAAAATTAAAAAAATATATGCATAAAACTATTTTTCTGAAATAAAAAACTGATAATTGGCATGTGCGTGTGTATTCACCCCCTTTGTTATGAAGCCCGTAAAAAGCTCTGGTGCAACCAATTAACTTCAGAAGTCACATAATTAGTGAAATGATGTCCACCTGTGTGCAATCTAAGCGTCACATGATCTGTCATTACATATACACACCTTTTTGAAAGGCCCCAGAGGCTGCAACACCTAAGCAAGAGGCACCACTAACCAAACACTGCCATGAAGACCAAGAAACTCTCCAAACAAGTAAGTGACAATGATGTTGAGAAGTACAAGTCAGGGTTAGGTTATAAAAAAAATCCAAATTTTTGATGATCCCTAGGAGCACCATCAAATCTATCATAACCAAATGGAAAGAACATGGCACAACAGCAAACCTGCCAAGAGACACCAAAACTCACAGACCGGGCAAGGGGGGCATTAATCAGAGAGGTAGCACAGAGACCTAAGGTAACCCTGGAGGAGCTGCAGAGTTCCACAGCAGAGACTGGAGTAGCTGTACATAGGACGACAATAATCCATACGCTCCATAGAGTTTGGCTTTATGGCAGAGTGGCCAGAAGAAAGCCATTACTTTCACCAAAAAACAAAATGGCATGTTTTGAGTTTGCGAAAAGGCATGTGGGAGACTCCCAAAATGTATGGAGGAAGGTGCTCTGGTCTGATGAGACTAAGACCCCTTTCACACCGAGGGCGTTTTGCAGGCGCTATAGCGTTAAAAATAGCGCCTGTAATCCGCCCTCAAACAGCTGCTTCAATGTCTCCAGTGTGAAAGCCCGAGGGCTTTCACACTGGAGCGGTGCGCTGGCAGGACGTCAGAAAAAGTCCTGCCAGCAGCTTTTTTGGAGCGGTGAAGGAGCAGTGTGTTTACCGCTCCTCCACCACTGCTCCCCATTGAAATCAATGGGGCAGCGATGCGATACGTCGGCAAAACGCCGCTATTGCAGCGCACTGGGGGCGTTTTTAACCCTTTCTCAGCCGCTAGCGGGGGGGTAAAAGCACCCCGCTAGCGGCTGATAGGGATGAGCCGAACACCCCCCGGTTCGGTTCGCACCAGAACCCGCGAACGGACCGAAAGTTCGCACGAACGTTAGAACCCCATTGACGTCTATGGGACTCGAACGTTCGAAATCAAAAGTGCTCATTTTAAAGGCTAATTTGCATGGTATTGTCCTAAAAAGGGTTTGGGGACCCGGGTCCTACCCCAGGGGACATGTATCAATGCAAAAAAAACTTTTAAAAACGGCCGTTTTTTCGGGAGCAGTGATTTTAATGATGCTTAAAGTAAAAAAAAAAAGTGAAATATTCCTTTAAATATCGTACCTGGGGGGTGTCTATAGTATGCCTGTAAAGTGACGCGTGTTTCCCATGTTTAGAACAGTCCCTGCACCAAATGTCATTTTTAAAGGAAAAAATCTCATTTAAAACTGCTTGCGGGTTTAATGTCATGTCGGGTCCTGGCAATATGGATGAAAATCAGTGAGACAAACGGCATGGGTACCCCCCAGTCCATTACCAGGCCCTTTGGGTCTTGTATGGATATTAAGGGGAACCCCGCACCCAAATTAAAATAAGGAAAGGTGTGGGGCCACCAGGCCCTATATACTCTGAACAGCAGTGCAAACAAGACAGGGACTGTAGGTTTGTTGTTAAGTAGAATCTGTTTGTAATTTTGAACATTTTTAACGTGTTTAGCTCCAGCCAAAAAATCTTTTCTAAGCTTTTTGGAAAACATAGGGAAGGGTTATCACCCCTGTGACATTTGTTTTGCTGTCTTTCCCCCTCTTCAGAAGATTTCACCTCACTTTTTTGTCCCAATGAAAAATGTTTTTTGAAAATTTGGGTTTTTTTGTGGAACAAGGATTGGAAAGCATCAGTGGAAAGGAGAAATTGTTTTCCCATATTAACTCTTACAGGAGAGAATTTCCCTTCCTAGGGGTAGATTTCATCTCACTTCCTGTTGTCTCCTTCCGTTTGCAAGTAGGAGTCATTTGTAAGTTAGATGTTTGAAAGTAGGGTCCTGCCCTATATACTCAGCAGAAATTTGGGCCTTAGGTATTGCTGTGGCCACAACACTGTAAGCCCTCACAGGGCCCTGCTGTGAAATATTAGATCAAGAATTGTAATTACATGCCCCTGTTGAACAGGAGCTGAAAAATTAGGCCTTAGGCACTGGTGCTGGTGCCACAACACTGCAACCCCTCACAGACACTCTAGTTGGAACGCAGGAACGAGCCCTGCTGCAAAGTATTGCTTCAAAAATTGTAATTACACGCCCCTGTTAGACAGGGGCAGAAAAATTGGGCCTTAGGCACTGGTGCTGGTGCCACAACACTGCAACCCCTCACAGACACTCTAGTTGGAACGCAGGAACGAGCCCTGCTGCAAAGTATTGCATCAAAAATTGTAATTACACGCCCCTGTTAGACAGGGGCAGAAAAATTGGGCCTTAGGCACTGGTGCTGGTGCCACAACACTGCAACCCCTCACAGACACTCTAGTTGGAATGCAGGAACGAGCCCTGCTGCAAAGTATTACATCAAAAATTGTAATTACACGCCCCTGTTAAACAGGGGCTGAAAAATTGGGCCTTAGGCACTGGTGGTGGCGCCCAGAACCAAAAATGTTCTTACAAGCTATCAGCGTGATGATTGAGGAGGAAGAGGATAATTACTCAGGGATAGTCACTCAGCATCAGCATAGGCAGTCTTTGAAGGGATCTGAGATTTCAAAAAAAATTATTCGGTTACATCAGCATCAGGTGCTTGGTAGCTGGTGGTGATCCAAGACTCATTCATTTTTATGAAGGTCAGCCGATCGACCGAGTCGGTGGACAGACGCACCCTGTGATCGGTTACCACGCCTCCAGCAGCACTGAATGTGCGTTCCGAAAGAACGCTGGATGCAGGACAGGCCAGTAGCTCAATTGCATACTGTGCAAGCTCTGGCCAGTGATCCATCCTCAAGACCCAGTAACCCAGAGGATTTTCGGTGGGAAAGGTGTCCAAGTCTGATCTTGCCCCTAGGTATTCCTGCACCATATAAAACAGACGCTGGCGATGGTTGCTGGAACCGATCATACCTTGGGGCTGCGGACCAAAAAATTGTCTGAACGCATCGGTCAGACGGCCACCTTCTCCACCGCTCCTTCTTTGACTGACCGAAGCCTCAGCAACACGTTGTCCAGAAACAGGAGTTTGTAACCTCCCAGTCTCTGGGAACGCGTTGCACAGACCTTTCTGCAAGGCCTCCCGAAGATGTTTCATCCTCTGCTCCCTCTGCGATGGCAAGATAAGGTCCGCAACCTTACCCTTGTAACGTGGATCAAGGAGGGTTGCCAGCCAGTATTGGTCCTTCTCCTTGATACCACGAATACGAGGATCCTTACGCAGGCTTTGCAGGATCAGGGAGGCCATGCAGCGTAGGTTTGCTGAGGCATTCGGTCCGGAGTCCTCTGGGTCACTAAGAACGACATGGTCCGCAGCCACCTCCTCCCAGCCACGTACAAGTCCATGTGTTTCTTGGGACTGATCCCTTAAAGACTGCTGCTGATGCTGAGTGCCAGGCTCCACCTCCATACTGACACAATCTTCCTCCTCCTCCTCTTCCTCCTCGTCCTCTTCCTGTGTGATCGGCGGGCACGCAGGAACACTGTCTGGATAAAGGGGGCCTTGAGAGCTAAGGAAGTCCTCCTCTTCCTGCCTCTGTTCTGCCTCAAGTGCCCTGTCCATTATTCCACGCAGCGTGTGCTCCAACAGGTGGACAAGGGGGACAGTGTCACTGATGCATGCACTGTCACTGCTCACCATCCTCGTGGCCTCCTCGAATGGTGACAGGACAGTGCATGCATCCCTGATCATGGCCCACTGGCGTGGGGAAAAAAAACCAAGCTCCCCTGACCCTGTCCTGGTGCCATAGTCGCACAGGTACTCATTGATGGCCCTCTGCTGCGTGTGCAGCCGCTGCAGCATGGCCAACGTTGAGTTCCACCTGGTGGGCATGTCACAGATTAGGCGGTTCTTGGGCAGGTTAAACTCCTTTTGGAGGTCCGTCAGCCGAGCACTGGCATTATATGACCGGCGGAAATGCACACAGACTTTCCTGGCCTGCCTCAGGACATCCTGTAAGCCCGGGTACCTGCCCAAGAACCGCTGCACCACCAAGTTAAGGACGTGAGCCAAACAGGGCACATGGGTCATTTGTCCCTGTCGGAGGGCAGAGAGGAGGTTGGTGCCATTGTCGCAAACCACCATTCCTGCCTTAAGTTGGCGTGGCGTCAACAACCTCTGAACCTGCCCCTGCAGAGCTGACAAAACCTCTGCCCCAGTGTGGCTCCTGTCCCCCAAGCACACCAGCTCAAGCACCGCATGGCATCTTTTGGCCTGCGTACTTGCGTAGCCCCTTGAACGCCTACGGAGCACCGCTGGTTCCGAGGAAGAGGCCATAGAGGAAGAAGAAGAGGAGGGGGTGGAGGAGAGAGGTGTGTCACAATCAGCATTTTGGAGGCGTGGTGGCGGAACAACCTCCAACACTACTGCACCTTGTCCTGCATCCTTCCCAGCTGCCAGCAGAGTCACCCAATGCGCCGTGAAACTTAGGTAACGTCCCTGTCCATGCCTGCTGGACCATGAGTCAGCGGTAATATGCACCTTACCGCTGACCGCCCTGTCCAGCGAGGCATGGACATTGCCTTCCACATGCCGGTAGAGAGCCGGAATCGCCTTCCGTGAGAAAAAGTGGCGTTTGGGTACCTGCCACTGAGGAACCGCACATTCCACAAACTCACGGAAGGGGGCAGAGTCTACCAACTGAAAAGGCAGCAGTTGAAGTGCTAGCAATTTTGCCAAGCTAGCATTCAACCGCTGGGCATGTGGATGGCTGGGAGCAAACTTCTTTCGGCGGTGCAGCAGCTGGGGCAGGGAAATTTGCCTGGTACAATCTGACGTCGGTGTACCAAAAGCAGATTGCCCACAAGTACTTGGCTGTGACACACCTAATTCTACACCTTCATTCCTCTCACTGCAGGTCTCAGAGAGGACTGAAGGTCTAGTGGGGTTGGAAATCTCAGCTGATGAGGAGCAAGGAGAGATCCTCTTTGTTCTTTGGTGTGGGTCTTTTAGATACGCTTGCCAACGAACTGCATGGCAGGTCAACATATGTCTGGTCAAGCATGTGGTACCCAAGCGGGAGATGTTTTGGCCACGCGAGATACGCTTGAGACATATGTTGCAAATAGCAGCGGTGCGATCTGATGCACTCGTCTCAAAAAAGGCCCACACCAAAGAACTTTTTGAATAACGCGCAGAGACTGCAGCGCCCTGCACATGTGGAGCTTTGGGGTGTGATGCAGTCAATGTGCTGCCCTTAGGCTGGCCCCTGGAGGGCATCCTGCCTCGTTGGTGATGTGCCGCCGCCTCCTCCTCCTCCTCCTCCTCCTCCTCCTCTCTCCTATCAGGCACCCACGTTGAGTCAGTGACCTCATCATCCCCTCCCTCCTCATCACTGGAGCAAACCTGGCAGTATGCTGCAGCAGGGGGAGCATGACTGCCAGATTGCTGTCCTTCTTGGGCACCCCCTCTGTCCGTGCTCATGTTACTGCCTTCATCGAGCTCAGTATCGTCATCAGAGCCTTCCAAACGCTGGGCATCCTCCTGGAGCATGTACCCAACACTGTGGTCAAACAGTTCGAGGGAATCCTCATGAGGACATGGTGGAGCTAGGGAAGGAGTCACTGATGACATTGAGCTGAGGGAAGAGGCCGCTGCTTTGCCAGACAAAGCACCCTGGGCATGGGTGAGAGAGGATGAGGAGGATGAGGACGGCTTGGTCATCCACTCGACCAAGTCTTCCGCATGTTGCGGCTCAACACGGCCAGCTGCCGAAAAAAAGGCCAAGCGTGTCCCATGGCCACGTGCTGATGAGGATGCACCGTCTCCACGACCAGCACTAGACACAGAGCCTGCTTGCCCTCTCTTATTGGCTTGTGACTGTCTGCCTCTCCTTCTTGGCCTTCCAGACATACTAATGGCCTGTAGCTGCACTAAGCTGGGATAGAACACCTGTAATTTTCTTCAAGTAGCTTTATATACTGTAACCAGACAAGCCTGCCTGTCAGTAGGAAGATAACAGGAACGGATCTAGCTGAACACTGTGAGCAGGACGCACTGTACTAAATGTAAATAGTCTAGCTGCCTGACCGTGGTACTAATAGGATCAAATAGAACACCTGTAATTTTCTTCAGGTAGCTTTATATACTGTAACCAGACAAGCCTGCCTGTCAGTAGGAAGATAACAGGAACGGATCTAGCTGTACACTGTGAGCAGGACGCACTGTACTAAATGTAAATAGTCTAGCTGCCTGACCGTGGTACTAATAGGATCAAATAGAACACCTGTAATTTTCTTCAGGTAGCTTTATATACTGTAACCAGACAAGCCTGCCTGTCAGTAGGAAGATAACAGGAACGGATCTAGCTGAACACTGTGAGCAGGACGCACTGTACTAAATGTAAATAGTCTAGCTGCCTGACCGTGGTACTAATAGGATCAAATAGAACACCTGTAATTTTCTTCAGGTAGCTTTATATACTGTAACCAGACAAGCCTGCCTGTCAGTAGGAAGATAACAGGAACGGATCTAGCTGAACACTGTGAGCAGGACGCACTGCACTAAATGTAAATAGCAGGAACGGATCTAGCTGAACACTGTGAGCAGGACGCACTGCACTAAATGTAAATAGCAGGAACGGATCTAGCTGAACACTGTGAGCAGGACGCACTGCACTAAATGTAAATAACAGGAACGGATCTAGCTGAACACTGTGAGCAGGACGCACTGCACTAAATGTAAATAGCAGGAACGGATCTAGCTGAACACTGTGAGCAGGACGCACTGCACTAAATGTAAATAGCAGGAACGGATCTAGCTGAACACTGTGAGCAGGACGCACTGCACTAAATGTAAATTGCAGGAACGGATCTAGCTGAACACTGTGAGCAGGACGCACTGCACTAAATGTAAATAGTCTAGAAGATAACAGGAACGGATCTAGCTGAACACTGTGAGCAGGACGCACTGCACTAAATGTAAATAGCAGGAACGGATCTAGCTGAACACTGTGAGCAGGACGCACTGCATTAAATGTAAATAGTCTAGATAGAAGATAACAGGAACGGATCTAGCTAAACTGAATACAGTGTATATATATATATGCAACACCTGGGATGCATATATATACACAATACACTGTAAGTGCAGCTAACTGACTGACTGTTCTGCCTAATCTATCTAACTCAAATCAAATGACACTGTCTCTCTCTCTCTCTATCTCTCAGCACACCGGAACACACACTACACAGGGCCGCCGTGCAGGCGGCCTTATATAGTGTGGGGTGTGTACTAAATCCCCTGAGCCATAATTGGCCAAAGCCACCCTGGCTTTGGCCAATTACAGCTCTCTCTACTGACGGCGCTGTGATTGGCCAAGCATGCGGGTCATAGTGCATGCTTGGCCAATCATCAGCCAGCAATGCACTGCGATGCCGCAGTGAATTATGGGCCGTGACGCGCCACACGAATTTAGCGCGAACGGCCCATAACGTTCGCAATTCGGCGAACGATCGAACAGCCGATGTTCGAGTCGAACATGGGTTCGACTCGAACACGAAGCTCATCCCTAGCGGCTGACATGCACCGCAAATCCGACAGTAAAACATCGCTAAAAATAGCGGCGTTTTACCGCCGATGCTATGGGCGGCTTAATAAAAAGCAAGAAGTGTAGCGCTATATTCAAATGAAATCACATCTAAAAATGTGATGGTGATGCCAGAGTGGTCTATACATAGGCCGCCTCTACATAAAAAATGTGAATGATTATAACAATAACAGATAAAAATATCTATAAGTGATATCAAAGGGTCTCATTAAAGGCTCCTGTGAACTCTTAATCAGTATAATCAATCAATAGGGAAGTGTTATCACACACAAAAAATGTTGCCACATCAAAACGGCCCCAAGAAGAGCATAAACTCAAATCTTATGTTTTATCCCTAAAAACCTCCGGGGACCTATTCACATATATCATACTTGGAAAGGTAATATAAAACCCGAGTGATCAAAAAATGACTGATGTAAATAAATGGACTCAAAAGTCTCTGGGGGTTAACAGTTCATTTAGGTGTGGAGGTGATTCAAAGACTTATATTCATATCTCACACTGCTAAATATATGTTAAGCCAAGGATGGATCTTCATAAAAATTCTTGCTTTCAACTGGAGGGGATGAAAATAAAATGCCCTTACCAGAAAAGATGGACTCACTGGCCGTTGGCGGTGAGTCATACAGGCTTTTACAGTCTGGGCGGTAGGGTTAATGATGCCTCCAATGCTGGAAGGGTACCGGGAAGGGCTTCACGACTTTAGCGCTCCTAGGTAGGACCTGCTCCTCCTGTGTTGATTTATTTTGGTCAGGAAACGTGTTCGATTGTCGGCTGGAGTCCTCTATCGGATACCGCTCACTTGGCAACCCCCCGCATGCAATCAAGAAAAAGGAAAAGAAAAAGGCTTCCACATGGTGTAAATCCAAAAAAAAAGGGGAAAATTTATTGATAAAAAATTCCAGAAAAAATTGAAAGGTAAAAGTTCAGTTCATATGAACAAGATCTAGCGCAGTAAAATATGGTGGCTATGGTAGCGTCACACACCCCACGCGTTTCGTCTACCAAGACTTCAACTGGGGCCATGGGCGGCTTGGTGTGAAAGTCGTCTAAAATTGAACTGGCCATCTAAGAAAATGCTATGTCTGGCGCAAACCCTACACATCACCTCACCCAAAGAACATCATTCCCACAGTGAAACATGGTGGTGGCAGCATCATGCTGTGGGGATGTTTTTTTCAGCAGTCAGAACTGGGAAACTGGTCAGAGTTGAGGGAAAGATGGATAGTGCTAAATACAGGGATGTTCTTGAGCAAAACCTGTACCACTCTGTGTGTGATTAGAGGCTAGGACGGAGGTTCACCTTCCAGCAGGACAATGACCCCAAACACACTGCTAAAGCAACACTTGAGTGGTTTAAGGGGAAACATGTAAATGTGTTGGAATGGCCTAGTCAAAGGCCAGACCTCAATCCAATAGAAAATCTGTGGTCAGACTTAAAGACTTATGTTGTTCACAAGCGCAAACCATCCAACTTGAAGGAGCTGGAGCAGTTTTATAAGGAGGAATGGGCAAAAATCCCAGTGGTAAGATGTGGCAAGCTCAAAGAAACGTATCCAAAGCGACTTGGAGCTGTGATAGCCGCAAAAGGTGGCTCTACAATGTATTGACTTTAGGGGGGTGAATAGTTATGCACATTGACTTTTTCTGTTATTTTGTCCTATTTGTTGTTTGCTTAACAAAAAAAACAAAAAAACAAACATCTTCAAAGTTGTGGGCATGTTCTGTAAATTAAATTATGCAAATCCTCAAGCAATCCATGTTAATTCCAGGTTGTGAGGCAACAAAACACAAAAAATGCCAAGGGGGGTGAATACTTTTGCAAGGCACTGCAGGTCATCCAGTCCCCTTATTAATTTAGTTGCCCTTCTTTGGACTCTCTTCAGCTCCAGCACATCCCTTCTGAGGATTGGTGACCAGAGCTGGATGGAGTACTCCAGATGTGGCCTAACCAGAGTTTTGTAAAGTGGCAGGATAATTATTTTATCTCTGGAGTACTGTTCCTTGAAAAAGTATTCACACCCCTTAAAATGTTCCATATTTTGTCATGTTAAAACTTACAACCAAAAACTTAAATGTATTTTATTGGGATTTTATGTGATAGACCAACACAAAGTGGCACATAATTGTGAAGTGGAAGAAAAATGGTAAATGTTTTCAAACTTACAAATAAATATGTGAAAAGTGTGGTGTGCATTTGTATTCAGCCCCTCTGAGTCAATACTTTGTAGAACCACCTTTCGCTGCAATTACAGCTGCAAGTCTTTTTGGGGAAGTCTCTACCAGCTTTGCACATCTACAGAGTGACATTTTTTCCCATTCTTCTTTGCAAAATAGCTCAAGCCCTGTCAGATTGGATGAAGAGCATCTGTGAACAGCAATTTTCAAGTCTTGCCACAAATTCTCAATTGGATTTAGGTCTGGACTTTGACTGGACCATTCTAACACATGAATGTGCTTAGATCTAAACCATTTCATTGTAGATCTGGCTGTATGTTTAGGGTAGTTGTCCTGCTGGAAGGTGAACTTCCGCCCAAGTCTAAAGTATTTTGCAGACTATAAGGTTTTCTTCTATGATTGCCCTGTATGTGCCTCCATCCATCTTCCCATCAACTCTTACCAGCTTTCCTGTCCCTTCTGAAGAAAAGCACCCCCACAACATGATGCTGCCACCACCATGTTTCACGGTGGGGATGGTGTTTAGGTTGATGTGCAGTGTTAGTTTTCCGCCACGTTTTGCTTTTAGGCCAAAAAGTTCAATTTTGGTCTCATCTGACCAGAGCATTTTATTCCACATGTTTGCTGTGGCCCCCACATGGCTTCTCGAAAACTGAAAACGAGACTTCTTATGGCTTTCTTTCAACAATAGCTTTCTTCTTGCCACTCTTCCATAAAGGCCAGATTTGTGGAGTGCATGACTAATAGTTGTCCTGTGGACAGATTCTCCCACCTGAGCTGTGGATCTCTGCAGCTCCTCCAGAGTTACCATGGACCTCTTGATTGCCTCTCTTAATAATGCTCTCCTTGCCCAGCCTGTCAGTTTAGGTGGACGGCCATGTCTTGGTAGGTTTGCAGTTGTGGCATACTCTTTCCATTTTATGGTTTGAACAATGCTCTGTGAAATGTTCAAAGCCTGGGATATTTTTTTATAAACTGACCCTGCTTTAATCTTCTCCACGACTTTATCCTTGACCTGTCTGGTGTGTTCCTTGGTCTTCATGATGCTGTTTGTTCACTAAGGTTCTCTAACAAACCTCTGAGGGCTTCACAGAACAGCTGTATTTATACTGAGATTAAATTACACACGGGGGAATATATTTACTAGTTAGGTGACTTCTGAAGGCGATTGGTTCCACTAGATTTTAGTTAGGGGTATCAGAGTAATGGAGGCTGAATACAAATGCACGCCACATGTTTCAGATATTTATTTGTCAAAAATAGTAAAACATTTTGAAAACCATTTATCATTTTCCTTTCACTTCACAATTATGTGCCACTTTGGTGTCCGTTTATGAAGCAGTGAAATCTATTCACTGCTTCATTCTCCGGCATTCACAGTGAAGATCTTTCTCCTCTGTGTGCCTGTTTATGAAGCGGTGTAGATCGCTTCACCTTTGGAGGAGTGAAGAGATCTACAAATGCTTTCAACAGTGGAGAAAGGCTCCTGATACTGGAATCTCGTGAGACTTTACGAGATTACAGCACCAGAAATACAGAGATGTCAGTTTATTAAGCAGTGATAAATTATCACCGCTCAATACACGGACAGACGGCGTGAATTACTGTTAATAAAATAATGAGTCCCCCTACATTATATACATATGTATACACACACACACACATTATATATACATGTATATACACATACATTATATATATATACATATACACATTATATGTATATATGTATATATATGTATACACATAAATATGACATGGGGACATGCTTACAGTGTTGGGGGGTCTGAACGAGGCATAAGGAAGTTAAAAATCTTCATCCTTCCCCCTCAGATCCCCCCAGATTTCCTCTTCACTCCCAGATTCACCACCTCTGAGCTGGTGAACCTGGGAGTGTGAATTCTGACTCAGATCACCAGTGAAGCGGTGAGATCACCGCTTCATAAACTGGCCCTTTCTGTGTCATTCAATGAGGATTCTCCGTGTGTAGAGATAATTGGAGGGAGAACAAGTTCAAACATGTTCTCCCCCGATTATCACTGTTTCATAAACTGTTTATGGACTGTGATCAGCGGTGATCCTTGGGATCACCGCTGATCACTGCTTCATAAACGGACACCTTTGTGTTGGTCTATCACATAAAATCCCAATAAAATACATTTACCTTTTTGGTTGTAATATGACAAAAAGTGGAAAATGTCAAGGGGTGTGATGACTTTTTCAAGGCACGGTATATCCCTTTTTTAATGCATGCTAAAATTCTGCCGGTTTTGGTAGCTGCAGCTTGACATTGCATGCTATTGCTCAATCTGTCGTTTACTAGGACCTCCAGATCTTTCTCCATGCTTGATTCCCCTATCAATTCTCCCCCTAGTGAGTGAGTAGTTTGCATTTATGTTTTTTGCCCATAAGTGCATTATTTTACATTTCTCCACATTAAATCTCAATTGCCATGTAGTTTCCCACTCCATTAATTTGTTCAGATCTTTCTGTAAAATTTCTATATCCTAATGTGAACTGTGAAGTTATTGCCCTGCTAAGATTGAGCTATTTATCACATCCTCTATATCATTTATGAATAAATTGAATAGAATTGGTCTCAATAAAGAACCCATTCCCATAGCCACACTCCCATAGACATATGGGAAGAGAGATTCCCACAGACACACTCCTAAACCTTGTGGACAGCCTTCCCAGAAGAGTTGAAGCTGTTATAGCTGCAAGGGGTGGGCCGACCCAATATTGAACCATACTGGGATGCCATTGAAGTTCATGTGTGTGTAAAGGAAGGCGTCCCAACACTTTTGGTAATACAGTGTAATGGATTCCTTTTTTTTAACTTTTTCTTTTACTTAACTTTATTGTGATTATATAGGGGGTTGATAAATCAGACTTTCACCAAACATTGAATCAATAACTGTCATTTAAAACACATGCACCCAGCAGATTCACCTGTACTGAATGTTTGGTGAATGTCAGATTTATCACTTAATAAACATGGCCCTGTGTGAATTTAAACATCCTTGGTGCAAACATAGCTCTATACTCAGGGGAAAAAAAAGGTTTAAAAAACACATCAAAGGGAAAGTCAAAAATGTTTCAAAGTCTGTTTTACATAGGAATCTCAGAATACATATGCAGTAAACACATGGGTGACATGTGCCCATGAATAATGCCAAACACTAACAAGAAGCACTGCCAAAATACTTCAACAACAGGAATGTGTACAAAATGAAATACAGAACCCTGGGAACAAACAAATTATGAGGTTAGGAAGCATGAGAATGAATACAGAATAAAGTAGGAGTTGATAGGGAAAAAATTGGAGTAGAGGAAAGGGGAAATGAGTACAGGACAGAAGAGAAAAGTGGGGTAATGTGTACAGGACAGAGGATAGAAGAGAGGTGAAGAGCACAGAATAGAGGAGGGAAGATGGGTGATGAATACAGGATAGTGGAAAGAGAGGTGATGAGTACAGAACAGAGGAGAGAAGATGGGCGATGAATACAGGATAGTGGAAAGAGAGGTGATGAGCACAGAACAGAGGAAAGAACATGGGTGATGAATACAGGATAGTGGATAGAAGAGAGGTAATGTGTACAAAACAGAAGAGAGAAGATGGGTGATGCATAGAGGATAGTGTATACAAGAGGGCTGATAAGTACAGTGAAGAGAAGATGGGTGATGAATACAGGATAGTAGATAGAAGAGAGGTGAAGAGCACAGAATAGAGGAGAAATGATGGGTGATAAATACATGATAGTGGAAAGAGAGGTAAGGAGTACAGAACAGAGGAGAGAAGATGGGTGATGAATACAGGATAGTGGATAGAAGAGAGGTGAAGAGCTCAGAATAGAGGAGAGAAGATGGGGTTGAATACAGGATAGTGGATAGAAGAGAGGTGAAGCACACAGAATAGAGGAGAGAAGATGGGTGTTGAATACAGGATAGTGGATAGAAGAGAGGGGAGGAGTACAGAACAGAGGACAGAGGATGGATGTTGAATACAGGATAATGGACAGCAGAGAGGTGATGGGTACAGAACAGAGGAGAGAAGATAAGTGATGAATACAGGATAGTGGATAGAAGAGAGGTGATGAGTACAGAACAGAGGAACCAAGATGGGTGATGAATACTGATGAATACAGGATAGTGGAAAGAGAGGTGAGGAGTAGGGATGAGCAGGGCCCCCCCCCCGGTTCGCCGCAGAACATGCGACCAGGCAAAACATTTGTTTGAAACATGCGAACACCATTAAAGTCTATGCGAACACGAACGTGAAAGATCAAAAGTACTAATTTTAAAGGCTTATGGGGACCCGGGTCCTGCCCCAGGGGACATGTATCAATGCAAAAAAAAGCTTCAAAAACAGTAGTTTTTCCGGGAGCAGATTTTACTAATGCTTAAAGTGAAACAATAAAAATGAAACATTCCTTTAAATATCGTGCCTGAGGGGTGTCCTTAGTATGCCTGTAAAGTAGCGCATCTTTCTCATGTTTAAAAACAGTGCCATGGGAAAATAATATTTCTAAAAGGAAAAAATGGCATTTAAAACTGCTCGCGGCTGTAATGTATTGTCAGATCTCGGCAATATAGATAAAAATATCAAAAATACCAAAAAAAAAGAAATGGCATAAATGTCACCCCCCAAATCCATACCAGGCCCTTCAGGTCTGGTATGGATATTAAGGGGAACTCCGCACCCAAATAAAAAAAAATGGAGTGGGGGTCCCCCAGGCACTATATACTCTGAACAGCGGTATATATACTACACGGCCTGCCCTATATACTCTGCAGAAAATTGGGCCTTAGGTGTTGGTGGTACCAGAACACTGTAAGCCCTCATAGTTACTCTTGGTGGGTACAGGAACGGGCCCTGCTGTGAAATTATATATCAAGAATTGTAATTACATGCCCCTGTTAAACAGGGGCAGAGAAATTGGGCCTTGGGTGGTGGTCGTGGTGCCACAACACTGTAACCCCTCACAGACACTCTTGTTGGGTGCAGGAACGGGCCCTGCTGTGAAATATTTGATCAAAAATTGTAATTACATGCCCTTGTTAAATAGGGGCAGGAAAATTGGAACGTGGGTGGTGGTGCTCCAAACCAAAAATATTGTTGGAAGCTAGCATCATCAAGATTGAGGAGGAAAGGGATAGTCAGCATAGGCAGGCTAATCTGTTACATCAGCATCAGGTGCTTGATAGCTGCTGATCCCAGCACTGAATGCGCGTTCAGATTTCAATTCAATTGCATATTGAGCAAGTTCAGGCCAGTGGTCCATCCTCAAGACCCAGTAACCCAACGCATGCTCTGTTGGAAAGGTCTCCAAGTCTGCTCTTGCCCCTAGATATTCCTGCACCATGTAATGCAGACGCTGGTGATGGTTGCATTAACCGATCAGACCTTGGTGCTGAGGACTGAAAAATTGTTTAAAGGCATCAGTCAGCCAGCCACCTTCTCCACCGCTCTTCCTCTGACTGAACGAAGCCTCTGCAACACGTTGTCCAGCACCAAGAAATTGTAACCTCCCAGGGTCTGGAAATGCGTTGCACAAAACTTTCTTCAAGGCCTCCTGAAGATGTTTCATCCTCTGTTCCTTGATACCACGAATCCTAGGGTCTTCTCGCAGGCTTTGCAGAGTCAGGGAGGCCATGCAGTGTAAGTTTGCAGAGGCATATGATTCTGAGTCCTTTGGATCACTAAGGATCATATGATCCGTAACTACCTCCTCCCAGCCACGAAGCCTCTGCAACACGTTGTCCAGCACCAAGAAATTGTAACCTCCCAGGGTCTGGAAATGCGTTGCACAAACCTTTCTTCAAGGCCTCCTGAAGATGTTTCATCCTCTGTTCCTTGATACCACGAATCCTAGGGTCCTCTCGCAGGCTTTGCAGAATCAGGGAGGCCATGCAGTGTAAGTTTGCAGAGGCATATGATTCTGAGTCCTTTGGATCACTAAGGATCATATGATCCGTAACTACCTCCTCCCAGCCACGTACAACTCCTTGGGTTTCTGGGGACTGAAAACCATCCCTTGAAGACTGCTGCTGAGTGTGATCCTCTACATCCATGCTGACACAATCCTCCTCCTCCTCCTCTTCTTCCTGTGTGTTTGGCGGGCCCACGGGAATGCTATCTGGATAAAGGGGGCCTTGAGAGGTAAGGAAGTCCTCCTCTTCCTCCCGCTGTTCTGCCTCAAGTGCCCTGTCCATGATTCCACGAAGCGTATGCTCCAACAGGAAGACTAGAGGGACAGTGTCACTGATGCATGCATTGTCGCTACTCATCATCCTTGTGGCTTCCTCAAATGGGGACAGTGCATGCATCCTTGATCAGTAGCCACTGGTGCCCCTGACCCTGTCCTGGCGCCATACTCGCACAGGTACTCATTGATGGCTCTCTGCTGTGTGTGCAGCCACTGCAGCATTGCCAACGTTGAGTTGCACCTGGTGGGCATGTCACAAATGAGGCGGTTGTGGGCAGGTTGCATTCCCTTTGAATGTCAGCCAGCCGAGCACTGGCATTGTATGACCGACGGAAATGACCACAGACTTTTCTGACCTGCCTCAGGAGATCCTGTAAGCCAAGTAACCGCTGCACCACCAAATGCAGGACGTGTGCCAAACATGGAACATTGATCAAGTGTCCCTGTCGGAGGGTGGAGAGAAGGTTGGTGCCATTGTCGCATACAACCATTCCTGGCTGAAGCTGGCGTGGCGTCAACCATCTCTGAGCCTGCTCCTGCAGAGCTGACAGAATCTCTGCTCCTGTGTTTCTCCTGTCCCCTAAGCAGACCAACTCAGGCACCGCATGGCATCTTTTAGCATGACTTCTTGCGTAGCCCCTTGAACGCTTACGGAGCACGGCTGGTTCAGAGGACAAATCTGCAGAAGAGGCCATAGAGGAGGAAGAAGAGGAGGGGTGGAGGAGAGAGCTGTGGCAGAATCACCACTAGCATTTTGGACAACAACACTGAACCCTGTCCTGCATCCTTTCCAGCTGCCAGCAGAGTTACCCAGTGCATTGTGAAGGAAAGGTAACGTCCCTGCCCATGCCTGCTGGACCATGAGTCAGTGGTAATATGCACCTTACTGCTGACCGCCCTGTCCGAGGCCAAAACATTGCCTTCCACATGCCGGTAGAGAGACATAATGGACTTCAGTGAAAAGAAATGGCGTTTTGGAACCTGCCACTGAGGTACAGCACATTCCACAAATTCATGAAAGGGGGCAGAGTCTACCAGCTGAAAAGGCAGCAGTTGCAGTGACAACAATTTGGCCAAGCTAGCATTTAGACACTGAGCATGTGACTGGGACCAAATTTCTTTTTACAGTTCAGCAACTGGGGTAGCGATATTTGCTTGCTAAAATCAGATGGTGGTGTACTGCTAGCAGATTGTCTGTAAATACTTGGGACACCTATTGCTATACCTTCATTCTTCTCAGTGCAGGTTTTTGAGAGGACTGGAGGTATAGTAGGGTTGGAGATCCCAGATGAGGAGCAAGGAGAAATCTGCCTTTTTCTTTGATGTGGGTTTTTCAAGTGCTGTTGCCAACGGACTGCATGGCAGGTCGTCATATGTCTGGTCAAGCATGTGGTGCCCAAGTGGCTGCTGTTCTGGCCACGCTTGATCCGCTTCAGACATAGGTTGCAAACAACAACGGTGCAATCTGCTGCACACGTGTCAAAAAAGGCCCACACCAATTAACTTTTAAAAGTCAGCAGCGCCCTGCACCTGCGGAGTGATGCAATAGGGTGGCTGCCCTTAAGCTGCCCCCTAGAGGACATCCTGCCTCGTTGGAGTTGTGCCTTCTCTTCCTCCTCCCCTCTTCTCTAAGGCACCCAAGTACAGTCAGTGACCTCATCATCCCCTCCCTCCATGTCACTGGAGCAAGCTTGGCAGTATGCTGCAGCTGGAACTTGTCTGCCAGTTTCTTGTCCTTCCTGGGCACCCCCTCTCTGTAGGCTCACGTTACTCCCTTCCTCAACCTGGGAACCAACATCGGAGCCTTCAAATCGCTGCGCATCCTCCAGCAGCATGTACCAGACACTGTGGTCGAAGAATTCTGGGGACTCCTCTGTGCATGATGGTGGGAATACGGAAGGAGTGACTGTGGACAGCTGATCTTACTTGAGGTACCACACCCAAATTATCAAATTATTAGCACAAACAGTAATCTTCATAGAGGACTTTTAAGGTACCCACAGATCACAACATACATAAAATAAAACATGGTTTTTATTAATTCTATTAAAATCTATTTAAAATGAATATTGTTGACAATAACACTTAGATATCCTACTAAGCCCTAGAACTTTATGTATCCCCATCCATCACCCATTATCTCATAAAATTCATAAATTAACTCTTATAGTCCTATGGCTCAATCCATCATTGCATTATTTGGATATGCTAATGTGGCGGTAGAGTGGAGATTTCCCTCAAAACTTTTTTCTGAGATTATTCCACTTCTTCAGGAGTGCAGTATGGGCTAATTTTTTAGGCTTGTAATCTGTACCAGAGTAGGATCTCCACTTCTCGTTTATGGAACCCTAGATCATATACTTCAGTTGCTTCACATGCACCCACATTAGGAGTGTGCTCAAAATAATTGCCAAGGTCTCTCTTATTTTGTGCCCCTGCACTCACGTCTGGTGGTTTTCTTTAGATTTCAAGCATAAAAAGAATTATAAAGGTAAAATAGTGTGTTTTTTTTTGGTATATGTGTGTGTGGGGGGAATATAGCACCAAACACATTAGTTATATGTAATGGCATGTATCCCATTACCTGCAGGCGGCTGCTTCTGGTAAAAATCATCCCTGCAGTGTTGTCCTCATAGCCACCACATACTGCCCTCAGGAAGAGTAAGGAGATCCTGTCATTCACCCAATCCTACCCTATTCACAGAATGTGATTCATTTCATAAAAGTAGTAATACAAGTTTTGTGAATGGCAGAGAGGGCAGAAGCGGGCAGGTGGCACAACTTTTCTTAATAGCAGCTGGTGCTGTTAAATTTCATAGCCCTGAAACATAGCTGCTCAGGACGATGGGATTTTTCTTTTGCTGTATCTCAAAAAAAAAAAAAAAAGAAGCAAAAAAGCAACTAAACTTTAGCTTTAGGGTTGTTTTTAAGGGTGCAATTGACGTCTGACGGTTAAGAAAACATGTTTACATTTCTGTTAAAAAAAAAATTACCCCTCATTAGCTTCAATATTTTATAAACAGTGAAAAAGTATATAGCAGCCGTACACAATTATGAAATACACAAAAAAGTACATTAAATAACATACCATACCTTAAAGCGGACCTTCAGTCATTTTTTCAACTTTCCATCTGTTAAAGTGGTGTTCCGGCCGAAATTATACTTTTTAAATAATACACAAGCTTAATACACTATAATACACAAGCTTAATGTATTCTAGTAAAGTTAGTCTGTAAACTAAGGTCTGTTTTGTTAGTTTATAGCAGTAGTTTGTTATTTTATAAACTTACAGCAGGCCGTGGCCATCTTAAGTGTGGGCATCTGAAGCCAGACTGTATTTCTTCTTGGATCTCATCCTTGCAGATCTCGCGCATGCTCAGTGCAGCACAAGCAGTGTAATAGGTTTCAGATCAGGTTTCCATAGCAACGGCAGTTTCAGAGGAAGTTGCCGCCCCTTCCCAGAATGCATTGCAAACAGGAAATGATGCGATGGGCCGCGGACCAGGGAGGAGGAAGTGAAAAATGAATACAGCAGATATACAGTAGGTGCTGAGAAAATTTTTTTTAAAATATCCAATTTGTTTACAGTGCACAGTTTAGTGAGGGATGCTGAAGAGTTGTAAAAGTGGGTGGAACTCCACTTTAAATCTTTTGCCCTTGTTGTTTTAACTTTGTATAGTACATTTCTTTTTTCTGCCAGTAAATATCTTTTACAGCCCACTTCCTGTTTCTTGTCTGGTAAAACGCCTAGGCTTATGACATCATGCACATCTCTCTCTCACTCTGAGAATTTACCAGGAAGGGAGGAGGGGGGATGAGTCATAAGAGAGCCAATGAAAGCTGCAGGGCTGCAGAGCTGGAGGTGTGCCTCTGTGTGTCTGTGTAAATCCAGGAAGTGAACAGGCAGCAGCTTCAGCTGCCCACAGTTAAAATGGCTGCAGCCAGACTCAGTGGAGGGAGATTTCTGCAGCATATTTGACAAGTACAGAATCACAGTATATATAAAATAATCTGCAAATTGGTTGGAAGAAAGTTAATTTTTACAAAAAACACAAAAAACAAAAAAAAAACTTCCTATGTAGGTAAGGGGCAAGCGTACATCCCCCCATAACCGATAATGTTTTCACAGAGTGAACACATCCCACCCCAGACGATCGTCTGTGCATTGCACAGGGGCCCTTCGCTGGAAGACATATCCCCACTCTGCAAACACTTCTCTGCAACCTCAGGAAGCTCTCCACTACCAAATGGGTCAAAACTGGCGTCTGCCCCAGTCTGCTCTTTAGAGCGGGCTGCAGGAGAACTAACACTGGGAGACACTGACAATACATATTAAATACATCTTAATAAAATTTCCACAACAATGGTGGGGTGAGCAGTAACAGCTGGCAGTTTCTTAGCAACAAGGCAGGATAGGATGATGCTGTCTCTAGGAGTTTTTCAGCCAAGCTTCAGGAGGTACATAAGTGGCCTACACCTATAGCAAGGGCATTATCCAGCTCCAGCTAGATACACCCCTTACCTGCATAGACAGTTTTTGGTAAAAGTGACCTAACCCTTCAAATAAAAAAATAAATAAAAAATTGCTAAGGTGCTGAGGAAGTAAAAGTGAGTGTTTCTGCTTCAACGAAATATGGGGGGGGGGGGGCAGTAATGTTGCTGCAAAATAATTTCAGCAAATTCACTCCACTCGCCCCTAACTAGTGGTTAATTAATAGCCATTAGAGGGTTAACCATATGAAACCAATCCACTATAATTGGATTTTACACACATCTACCACAACAGCTGTATTCATTTGTAACAGTTTTGCTTCTTTTATATTTGGCTCTTTGTGTCTTTTCTCAGAAGATCCACAAACTACCAGCACAGCACACTCTGATAATATACAAATGACACCCATTGCTTATTTTTAATTACTAAAAAAAAAATATGAAAAATGATACATCAGGTGACATCATTAAAACACAATTTGTAAGGCACATCTGCTGAATTAGTTAGTGAAGCTGTGAATCACACAGCCAAGAATGAAATCACCCAATGCAGACAGCGCTCAGAGCCAGATGTTAGTTCTTACAGAACGGAGTTCATGATTTGGAAAGGAAAAGAAGTACAGCTGTCACGTCTATCTTTTACGTGGCTGTTAGAGGACTGCTATACTGCCTGAAAGATTAAAATTCTGGAAAAGTCAATGGGAAAGCTGCAGAAAGGCACTCCCCTCTGCAAAATCACTTATTCTCAAGAGTCATGGAAATGAGGGGTCAGTCATCTCCAACTAAAACAGACTTCTCAGTTTTAGGTGGAGAGGGTAATGTTAATCCCCAGCTGGATCTTCAAGCTTGATTCCAGCCTAAACACATTTTTTTTTCTTGGAATGGAGAAAAGTTAAAGTATACGTGAACCCTTGTGACCCCATAAAGTAGCTTAGAGCAATGTGCCAACTGCAATGTTCCTGTGATCTGAAGAAATCTCTGTGCTGGTATCCACAGAGCCCATCCAAGCCCAATAAGTAATAATGCAACAGAAAGACTCTGAACTCCAATCAGCCTATGTGTTAGATGAAAAATCAACAATAGGTCCTTCCAGACCACTCCCTCTGACGCACGCATTTCATCCCACCCACACTTTTTAGTCACAGTCATAGATGTGAATGCTTACCCAATTTTCTGAGTTATTGAATTTTGGGTTTTCACTAGCTGTAAGCCATAATCATCAAAATTTAAATAAAGAAATGCCTAAAATATATCGCTCTGTGTATAACACATCTATATAAAATATGAGTTACTTTTTGAATTGAATTACTGAAATAAATTAACTTTTTGATGATATTTCAATTTTATAAGATGCAAATATATATATATATATATATATATATATATACTGTATTTATTGGCGTATAACACACACTTTTTCACCCTGAAAATGGGGTGCAAATAGTGTGTGCGTGTTATACGCCGATACTGCAATTTGGGCTGCCTAGGCGGGTACGGGGAGGGGGTCAGGACGAGCACCGTCAGATTACATAGAGTGAGAATCTCCTGTTTACTCAGCGGCCTCTGTAAAAGGAAGTCCCGTCTCCTGGGCCAGCATTGGACCAGTGTTCTGTCTATCATAGAAGCCGGTCCAGGAGGCAGGACTTTGTATTAAAGAGGCCGCCGAGTAAACAGGAGATTCTCGCTGTATGTAATCTGAATCTAAAATGTAATCCCGCCCCCCTGCCTGTCCCCTCCGATGCAGCAGTAATCTGATGTGAGGCTGCAGATGGGCATTGATCAGGCTGCATTCTTGGCAATGGTGAGGCTGCATATGGGCATTGATCAGGCTGTAGATGGGCATTGATCAGGCTGCAGATGGGCATTGATCAGGCTGCATTGATGGCCAATTGTGAGGCTGTAGATGGGCATTGATCAGGCTGCATTGATGGGCAATTGTGAGGCTGCAGATGACATTGATCAGGCTGCATATGGCATTGATCAGGCTGCAGATGGACAATGGTGAGGCTGCAGATGGGCATTGATCAGGCTGCATTGATGGGCAATTGTGAGGCTGTAGGTGGGCATTGATCAGGCTGCATTGATGGGCAATTGTGAGGCTGTAGATGGGCATTGATCAGGCTACATTGATGGGCAATTGTGAGGCTGTAGGTGGGCATTAATCAGGCTGCATTGATGGGCAATTGTGAGGCTGCAGATGACATTGATCAGGCTGCATATGGCATTGATCAGGCTGCAGATGGGCAATGGTAAGGCTGCATTGATGGGCACTGACTCTTATTTTGCTTCAAAGTTCTTTATTTAAAATGTAAGTTTTTTTCCTGAAACTTCCCTCCTAAAAAGAAGGTGCGTGTTATACGCCTGTGCGTGTTATATGCTGATAAATACAGTATATATATATATTGTAGCGGTACCCCCATGGGGGCTGCTGATTGACTCTATACCTCACTGGCTACCCCGACTCTGCAGATCCTCTCTTACCTCTGACACCTTGGGTTCCATTCTGCAATGTGATATTAGCAATGAGAAACTCACACAATGTCACTGAACCACTCAGAAAGTTTACTGGAGTAAATAATGGAACACAGTGAACAGCATGAATAAACACAAGTGATAATTGACAATTGGTATCACTTAATTCAGATATGCAAATCTTATAACCTTATAATCACTTTTGGAAGTATATGTGAACAGGTGTACAGAGGGATAAGTACTCAATATCTTTGAAACATATATTAAATACCTTCCCACCAAGGCCTCAACACACAGACCAAATGGCAGTATAATATTCCTTACAATCTAGAACATAGTGTAAAGTCTAACATATACTCAATGGCTCCCCCTAGGCTATAATTCAAAGTTCAACATATAAGTGGAAATTAAACCACTTGAAGATTCCTCCTTACAGGGGGTCCCCGGGTTACGAACAAGAAAGGGACTGTAGGTTTGTTCTTAAGTCGAATTTGTTTGTAAGTCGGAACAGTACCTAAGTGCAAATCCAGTCTTTTTTTTTTTATTTTTGTATAATTTTCTTATTTTTAATATGGTTTTTCTTATTCTTTACTTTTTTTAATTACTTTTTTTATTCTAATAATTTAATTATTACTGTATTTCTTATTATTTTTTTATTTTTATTTGTTTTTTTATCAATTGTTTTTCACTTAACTTTATTGCTATCACACAGGAGAAAACAATTCCCTGTGTGATAGCAATTGGAGGTGACAGGTTCTCTTTATTAACCCTGTCACCTCCAAAACAGTCCTAGCACTGTGCTAGATTTCCTGTCACAGCTGAGAGGGGAAGTGCACAGTTCTCCCCTCTCACTGTTTACATGGCGGCAGGGACAGGAGACAGCAGAGAGAGGGGAGCTGCCGGGCAGCTCACCTGATGGCACAGCAGGGAGATGGACGGATGGATGGTGAAAGCAGCAGTGTCTGCGATCCGAGTCCAGGCAGGCCGGCCGCGGTGCACCTCCGGAAAGACCGGGGATCCTGGAGGCTTCACAAGGCCGCGGCCACAATGGGCAGTTTTAGTGGCCTGGCAGGCCACCAGACCATACCAGGCCTGTGGATGGGCAGGCAGGATGACGAGGGGGGCCCACAGCCAGGCCAGGAATGGAAGAACGGCTCACTCCAGCAAGGAGAGGAAGATTTGGCCAGAAGTGACGTCACTCGTTCGTAAGTAGGCGTCGTTCGCAACTCGGATGTTCGTAAGTCAGGGACCCCCTGTATATGGGAGTGCAATACAGTACTGACCTTACAGCGCAAAGGGAAAAGAAAAGGCCCCAAAGTTCTCACCATCAGTCTGTAAAAAGAAATCACTCAGCAATACTGTATGCTCTACTGAAATGGGCAGGTGACCTCTCACCACAATGGATTCCAATGGCTGTGAGGCTCCATCCAGAATCTCCTCCTGGTGTCTCCGTCTGGTGAAGATGGCGCCGCCACGCTGCTCTGCAACTCCCGATGGACTGAAGTGCAGGGGCCTTAAGTTGCTCTGAAGCGCAGGCTCGTACACTTGCTCGGATGGCAAAGATGTACTCTGAGATCCCTCAGAGGCAGGCGATCCGGTTCTCCGCTGTATAGGCCGCAGACCTCCTGCTGGCAGGTGTTGAATGGCGTCCAGAGAGACTGAAAACAGGCCACGCTGGTCCTTTTATTACTGCTGCCAGCAGGCAGTGCTGCACGCTTTGCATTGTCTGTATTGTAGTTCAGGGCTGATCCAGAAAACAGAGTCACTTCCTCCTCCAAACTACATCTCCCACAATACTTTGCTGCATTCTTTCTCAATAATAAGGAAACATCCTAACAGAGCCCAACAAACACTAGAGGGAGCCAAACTTGTTTGAAACAACATCAACTGTAAAAACTGTGTGAATGATATCATGGTAAAACTTACGGCCATATTATTGGACACGCATGATAAATTCCTCAGGATATGGCAACCCTGGGTGACCCATAATCGCCCATTAAGATTTGACCTAACGCTTCTTTCCCTATAATGAGCCTCCGTCCCCCCCCACCCCAGGGTCCTCCCCCCTCTTTTCCCACCCCCCTCTCTCCTACTTTCAATTCCTCTTTCCTTTTTCTTATTCAGGCCCTTGGGCTTAAGTCTTCAGAGAATGGATACTTAAGGTAGTGAAGAGGTGGAAAAGGGGACAGAGAAAAAACAAAACAAAAATTACTTCATACAAAGCTACGTTATCTTTTTTGAGGTTAACCAATTTAACTTGATTTTGTTTCTGTTTTTTTTTTTTTTTTTTTTCCTTTATTACCTATGCAATGTTACGTATTACAATAACATCTCACTAGACATCCTTTAAATGTTCAAAAGTGTTTGCTAACATAATATTCTGTTGTTTGCAGTTTACCACTAGGCTAGTAAGCCGAGATGAAGACACTTCTTAATATGTCGCCTGGCCTTGGCCTTGAGTGGCCTGAGACCTGGCTTAAATCTTTGAATGTCAGTATTACCTGCCGGATACCGGCAATTTTATACCTGTTAATTCTAGATGTATCCATCACTGTTTTGTACTATTCTGTTGATATATATTTTCAATAAAACTCTTTGTACAAGAAACAACATTAACTGTAATAACTATAGTAGCAAACTCTTGGCTACTTATATATACACATACACACACACTATATTGTCTAACGTATTGGGACACTTGCCTTTACACATATATTTCTGAACTAGATGCTGTGCTATACAGTACATGCATACCACTAAGAACTGTACTACTGGACTCAGTAATCATCTTATTCCACAAATGAAGTCAATGTTAAAGGCACTGCATAGTGATTTCACATATTAGTTATTTATTTATTATGGTCTTGACTCCAGAAAAAATTATATACACACATCTCTCTCTCTCTCTCTCTCTCCCTCTCTCTCTCTATATATATAGAGAGAGAGAGAGGGAGAGAGAGAGATATTATAATATCTATATATATATATAGATATAGCTGTAGATATAGATATAGATATAGTTATATATCTAGATCTAGATCTTTATATTTAGATATATCTAGATATCTATATCTAGATATAAATATCTATATATATATACACACACACACACACAGTTGTGCTCAAAAGTTAGCATACCCTGCCAGAAATTGTGCAATTTTGGCATTAATATTGAAAATATGACTGATCGTGCTTAAAAAAAAATGTCTTATTTACGGATAGCAATCACATGAAGCTATTTATTATCACATATCATTATGATTTAAAAAGGATCAAAAAAACTCTAATAAATGGCTTCATGTGATTGCTATCCTTAAATAAAAGACAGGTTTTTTTTTGCAAGATCAGTCATATTTTCAATATTAATGGCAAAATTTCACAATTTCTGCCAAGTTATGTAAACTTTATAAGGGCCATTTGGGTGATTTATGTTATCTTTATGATTTAAAAAGGATCAAAAAAACTTACAGAAATCACCCAAATGGCCCTGATAAAAAGTTTACATACCCTGCAATGTTTGGCCTTGGTACAGACACAGAAGGTGGCACACACAGGTTAAAATGGCAATTAAAGGTTAATTTCCCACATTTGTGGCTTTTTAAATCACAATTAGTGTTTGCGTATAAATAGTGAATGAGTTTTTTTAGCTCTCACATGGATGCACTAAGCAGGCTAGACAGAGCCTTGAGGAGGTAGAAAAGAACAGTCAAAAGACCTGCGTAACAAGGTAATTAAACTTTACAAAGTTTATAAAGGATATAAAAAGATATCCAAAGCCTTGAATATGCCAGTCAGTACTGTTTAATCACTTAATAAGCCAAGGTCAGGTAGATCAAGAAAGATTTCAGCCACAACTGCCACAGGAACTGTTCGGGATACAAAGAAAAACCCACAGGTAACCTCAGGAGAAATACAGGCTGCTCTGGAAAAAGAGCAGCCTTTTGTTTTGATTTTTCTCTTCATTTTTAAATTTGGATGCTTGTTTTATCTTTGCTAAATTTTCTCGATTTTGGCATTTATTTTCCATAATTGTATAATAAAGTTGGTGTAATTGTATAGTTGTGTACACATATGTAAAAACAATTCAGCTTTAGGACTTTTTTGTTGTAAGCAAAAGCAATAAAAACTGGATGGAGTCTTTTCTTTGCTCTCTCTAAAACAAAATACATTTTGGCTGTATTTGGACTTACTTTGAAGTTATTTTGGCTATACTTCTCCTGTGGGTCACAGGAGTGCATTTTGTTCTGCACTCCTTTGACCGTTTTTTGTCTGACAGCTGATGTCACAGAGCCGGTCCAGGCAAAAGAAAGATCCCGACCATATGGTCAGGATCCACCCAGATGCCTGGACCAGCAGCTGGCTCAGCCTCTGAGGACCAAGCTGCGCTATGTATATCTATAGACACACACAGCCCGGTTTAGGAGCAAGCCTGCAATGACTTCCCCATAGTAAGAGAATGGACTGCTGTACCTGTGGGAAACGCAGGGAAAAAGCCCTTGACCTTTTTTTAACCACCTCAATGACGCCATATGTACTGTATATATACAACTTCATATTGAGGTTGTTATACTGGAATCATGGTTAATGCTACAACCCTGATCCCAGTACCGTTTTTCTCAGGATGCAATTTTCTTTAGAGTAAAAGTGATCCGAGGGGCTATACAGTCCCTCAAATTGCTTTTATAGACCCTGGAGAGCGGTCCCCCCTCCCGCCACCTTTCCCAGGCTCTCATCCCACCGGGGGGCCCAGAACCAATCTGACTGGTGGCATGGGCTTCTCTGGACACAGTGAGAGGAACTTATATTATACCTCCCATTGTGTGCCGCTAGAAACCAGAATAGGTACAGATTTTTTCACTTTCGGTCTGTTTGTTTACAAGTTGTTACCAGCTTGTAAATTATCTGATCAAACCGATCTCAGTTTGATCAGATCAGAGGCCAAAGGAAAGATATGGGGTTCAAAAGACCTCAGATCTCTCCATAAAGAGGATCTGTCATGGCCCATGGTATCAAAAGTGATGTTGTTCATGCCTTGTGATAGCAATAAAGTTCATTAAAAAAATGAAAGGTACAGTGGAAAAAAAAATTGAAATAAAATAAATTAAATTAAAAAAAGATTTAAAGCGGCCCATCTTCCCATGCTCAGACGCGAAGGCGAATGCAATATAGGTTCCGAATGCATATGTAAATGGAAATTGCTCGGGTAACTTCAGAGCAAGAGCAATAATTCTAGCACCATACCTCCTGCGTAACTCTAAACTGGTAAAAGGCTTTTAAAGCATTGTCTATGGTGATTTCTAGCTACCGTAGTTTGACACCGTTGCATAGGTGTACGCAATTTTAAAGCGTGACGTGTGTGATATATATTTACTCAGTGTAACATCTTCTTTTATATTTTACCAAAAAATTAGGTATTAAATTGTGTTTGTGTGCACTAAAAGTCATTAAAGTGCACTTTTTCCTGAAAATTTTGATAAATCGATGCGCAAATATCGTGTGACATAAAAAATTGCAACAGTAACAATTTAATTCTCCAGGGCCTCTGCTTAAAAAAAAAAAAAAAATATATATATATATATATATATATATATATATATATATATAATTTTTGTGGGTTCTAAGTATTTTTTTAGCAAAAAGAATAAAAATAAAAAATGCTGATTTTTACAAGTATGTGAGAAAAGTCAGAACTGACTTGGGGGTCAAGTAGTTACAAATGTGACCACATGGAACCACATGGTGCTGCATTTCCCATTGCGTGGGGGTGTCATTAAGAATTAACCAGAGGGTCAAGGAATACATGTAATTTTCATGCATTTATCGGACCCGCTACATTATTAACCTAGGCTAAATGTTTATTTGCAAAACAAATATTTTGTCTTAACAGTTACAATTCAGTGTTAGATCTAAAATGGACCAAAAGACACATAGGGCTCCTGTGCAAATTCCCATTGGTGAAAATCTCCTGCTGTTGCAAATTGGATGCGGAGTGCGAATTGGATGCGGAGAACCCAGTCTCAATTAGAATGCATGTACTTAAATTGATTGTAAACGATCAACTTGTAAAACAACCCATTCAGTTTAAAATAGAAGTGAAAGGCAAAACATTTTTGTATAGATATATAAATAAATTATAATGACCTTTTTTATAAGTGATCACATTCCCTCTGTTCTTAGCTGCATAAGAGCTGGGGGGGCAGCAGCAGCAGCACACTGAGCTTCCCAGTGAATGGCTGTTCCGCAGGGGCGTGTCAGGACAATTCTAATCATTGGAGAGGAGCACAGTGAATTCCCAGCCCAGCTAGAGAATGAGAAAGGGAAGCACTCATAATGCCACATCTGTAAATTAAGGAAAACAAGAGAGGGTACTGATTAGGTAACCAAAAGTAGGACTTTATAGGCATAGAAACAATGGAGAAGTAGCAAAAAATAATATTCATAATATTTATTGAAAAAAAGTTCATCATATAGACACAGTGCTTCATGCATTTTATGCTAGCTTGGGCTGTATTACATGCCGCTAGCTCTGCTGAATCTTTTTATGGCTTTCCCCTTTTGGATCCTGGACTGTCCAGTATTACTATTACTGCTCTGGTGGTCATTTTCATGCTTGGATACAAGACGCTCATCTGCCCCTGTTATAGCAATACCTGAAGTTTACATACCATTTGCTATAAGCATTCCATACTTTTGGAAATTTTCCGGCTACTGGGAATTTGTACATGAGGCCTAACCAAATTGAAGACAGTGAGATTCGCTCTCTTTTCCTTTTTTTTTTTTAGGTCTCCGAACCTCGATCGTGTCCTAAAGAACGTGTAGACGCACAAGGGCCTTATTGTATCATTTTCATGTTTTTTATCCTTTTTGAGCACTGTGTCTATATGATGAACTTTTTTCAATAAATATTATGAATATTATTTTTTGCTACTTCTCCATTGTTTCTATGCCTTTAAAGTCTGACTTTTGGTTACCTAATCAGTACCTTCTCTTGTTTCCCTGCCCAGCTAGAGAACTGACCATAGTGTGTTCTCCTGCTTAGTGTGGTCAGTTTTTAATAGGAAAGCAGAGGGACTGGCAGGAACACCAGGGATTTCACACAAAGGAAACAATACAAAGAACAGGATACTTTCTCATACAGTATATGGTACAGCAGGCACATACTGTATCAGGAATATTACGTTTTAGGGGAACAAACGCTTTAAAGGGGTTGTAAAGTTAATTTTTTTTTTTTTTTTTAAATAACAAACATGTTATACTTACCTTCACTGTGCAGCTCGTTCTGCACAGAGTGGCCCCGAACCTGGTCTTCTGGGGTCCCTCGGCGGCTGTTTCAGCTCCTCCCCGCAAGCATTTACCACCTTAATGCGAGCTCCCTCGCACGGTGGTGAGTGCTTGCGGGCCCGCTCCCGTGATACAGCCGGCGGCTATAGCCGCTCGCTGTATCACTCGGCCCCGCCCCCCGGCGCGCCGCGTCATCGGATGTGATTGACAGCAGCGCGAGCCAATGGCTGCGCTGCTTTCAATCCATCCACTGCAGCCAATCAGCGACCAGGCTGAGCTGCAATGAAGATGACGAGGACGAGCAGCGAAGATTCGAGGCGTCAGGTAAGTAAAACGGGGGGCCTGGGGGCGGCGGTACTGTCAAAAGTTTTTTCACCTTAATGCATAGAATGCATTAAGGTGAAAAAATGTTTACCTTTACAACCCCTTTAACATAAAAAATGATATATATCTGTTTAAGTGCTTTCAGGATGAGAAATAGAACATGGTCCCAGCTACATATACAGATTTTAATTGAGCAGCAGGCCTGGTTTAAAAGCAAACACAGCCATTTGCCTACATTTTTTTTAGAACATTGTTGGAACAATAATTACAGGAGTCACTGAAAGTTTAAAATCTGTGCTTGCATGTTTTTTTTTCCAGGTTGGTGATATCAGTCAGATTTTTTTTGGTGTCTGTAGCTCCATTGGTCACCAAGACAGGAAGTGAGGAGAAGTTTCTCCCCAAATGCCCAAATGGAGAAATCTCACCAATGGGACACAGATGGCAAAAATAAATAAATAAATAAAAACCTGATGGGATTTTAACCCTCCCTTACTTTATCCAAAAAAAAAAAAAAAAAATTGGCCTTAGTGATTGTAAATAAAACCAAGCAAAATAGGTTTTTGGCTGTAGTTCCACTTTAATGCTTTGCATCTATTTACAGGATCTGGAAGAGATTAGTGAATATTGATCTACACTAACCTAATTTAGAAGAATCCCTTTGGGATGTCTCGTGTGAGAGTAACAGACAGAAAAGGTATATTAAACGCATATCCTTTTTTGAGACAGAATAATTTCTAAATAATCAGTAACTCAAATACAATAATTTCCCCACAATTACACCAGTTAAAAGAGTTTATTGTTTCCCTCGTGACAAACAATTTAGTGCAAATGAACTCATCCACCCATTGATATGAAGAGATTTTACATTTTCCTTGGAAAGTGGCCCAGTGGATAGACTGAGTCAGCGGACACCTGTTTCTGGGTTTAAATATGTATTAGGACAAATTCTTATGATTTAACAGTATAATTCAGATCCCTAAAGCGGAACTTTACCCATAACAACATGATAAAAAATAATCTTCTTTAGTAAGGAACATACATACCACATTAATAATTATGTCACCAAAATGAGTGTGTGTTGTAAATTGCCTCTAGCATTGCCCCTGTATCTTCTTGCCAGAGGGTGTCATTTTGCTGAAGCCTAGAGCCCCCGAACAGCAGTAAATCATAAAGCGGAACTAAACCCATCGATTTAGCCCCTGTTGACACCGGTGCGATTTGTCATGCGATTTGACAGTTCCCAGTTGCATGACAAGTCGCGCTCCATTGCCGGAAATGGAACCATTCATGTTGCAGCGATTACGAAAAAGGCTTCTGCACCACTTTTTGCCAATTTCATTGCGACTTGCATAGACTTCTGTTAAATGAATTTGCAAACCACAATGAAAGCGGCAGTGCAAATTGCAATAAAAAATCGGACTGAAGCAGCGCAATTTCAAAGCCACGCTGGTGTGAACGGTAGCTTAATATTTTCAAAAACAGTTACATTCCTGGAATGCCGGGATTGCTAACTGTCATATTTGCTTGTGTCCTCAACTGAAACCATCAAATGGCTGGTGTCATTAGACATGTGCAATTCGTTTCATTCCAAGTTAATTTTTTTACCGAAATTCGACAAATTTGTTCATTCAGAAATATCAGAATTAACGAAAACCCGTTTAACAAATTTTCCCGAATATTCATAAATTCGAAAATTTGCAAATTTGGAAATTCGAAAATCTGAACTAACTAATAATAACTTAACTATTAGTAAGTATTAAAGTATAGGTATTGGAATGTCCTTTCAAATTTGGCTGTTAGTGAACGTAACGAATACAAATTTTTCCTGTAGTTACAAATTATTTGAAATAACGGATGCCGTATCTAAATGAATGGAATGTCAAAAATTAATAATAATAAATAACAATAATAAAAAATACTTTTTATTATTATTAATGAATTTGTTCTGTTCCATTTGTTTAGATGCGGCATTCCTTATTTCGGATAATTCGTAACTTTAGGGAAAATTTGTATTCGTTACGTTCACTAACAGCCAAATTAAAAAAAGGAAATTACAATACTTATAATTTAATAGTTAGTTATTCTTTCGGATTTTCTTTCTTATTTTCAGATTTTCGAATTAACAAATTTACAAATTGAATTTACGAATTGCAATCATAACGAATCACCCGAAAACCCCAAAAAACCAATGAAATGAAAAAGAACAAATTTTTCAGCAGTGCACATGTCTAGGTGTCATAACTAATCACATGTGCAGCACCATGACAGTTGCAGATCAAACAGGAGCAGCTTCTTTGGCTGTAAAAGATAGGAGAACATAGTATTGGATGAACTAGCAGATTTAGAGAGACATGACTAACAAATTGAAGCCAAACTCCAACTTTTCACTTTGGGGATAACGTTTTTACATAAATAAAAGCTGATCATTGTAAGCACCTCTGACTGCCACTTTTGCTAGACAGCGTGGTCTGTTAAAGGAAGCTGAAAAATAACAGACTTAACATTAACAGGTGAAAATAAAGGAAAAAAAAAAAAATTAAAAAAAATTAAAAAAACAAACAATGTAGCCACCACATCTAAGAATTTATAAGCTGCAATATAATACATTTTTGTGTTTAGGTTTAAAGTTAAAAAAAAAAAAGTGTGTCTATATATATATATATATATATATATATATATATATATATATATATATATCTCCTATCCCACACCCATCTAACAACCACATCAAATCATTCCCCGCATCTGTTACCTTTTGTACCACCACCCCCTCCCTTTAGAATGTAAGCTCTATGAGCAGGGCCCTCCTGTCCCTTCTGTATTGAACTGTACTGTAATTATGCTGTCCCCCCCCTACATTGTAAATCGCTTTGTAAACTGTTGGCGCTATATAAATCGTGAATAATTATTTATATATATATATATATATATATATATATATATATATATATATATTCTGACTTGTAGCATGCATTAATAATAATTATTAATAATAATAAATATATATATATATATATATATATATATATATATATATATATATATATATATATATATATATACCGTATTCTGACTTGTAACATGCATTACTTATGTGCTTATATATATCTCTAACTGATGCAACAGAACACTATGTTATATGTTTAGCCCAACGATTGTTGCTTTCTGTAATGTGATAATTCGCTTCACCACTGTAGGATGTGTACTTGTTCGCCACCTAGTGGACAATAGAAGAGCCAGAACAGTTAGGAGATTCTGCATGAGAATTGTACCTTTGGTTTGGCTCTTATGTATAAGCAGAGCAGAAACAAAATGTAGAAAAAGAAGTAGCAAGTAGCAAATATGTGCATATATAAATAGCTTACGTTGTAAATGTTGCAAATCATCTTTTTTGCATGATCAAATAGATTGGCCTGAAATATGTAACTGATATTGAGCCGTGGCAAAAATATTGATATATTGAACTGCGGCAATTACTAAAAAAGCATAATTCCATGTTTATCTACTTTCAATGCACCTTTAATGTCAGACACCCTCACAGACTATGATGTTTATTAAAAAAAAACAGTTGCATAAATGTATTACTTTATCCATTTATTTTCATATGATACCTATAAATGTCCAACTAAAAACTATTTGTAAATTAGACCATTCCATGCTTTTGTTATGTAATATTGAAAAAAAAACACCTGAATTAAAACTAAACAATTATTTTTAATAATGGAAGACTGGAGTGTGACTTTTTCTTAAGCGGGGGGAAACTTTGAGTACATCTAAACAATTATAAAGAAAGGACAACTTTAAAAGAGAAGTTCCAGCCATCAAGTAAAGCAAATCAGTGAACTGATCCAGTAATCCAGCAAACACTACAACTTCACAAAAGTCAAAATGTCCACTCAATTTACCCCAAAGCACCAGGGAAATATAAAAAGGCCAAATGAATACAGCACTGTAATCATGAATGCATTATGTAATGGCCAAAAAGTTGAATTCTCTGAATTTGACTTGATATCAGCCATTTGCAATCCATGGAACAGAAGAGGTCAGGCTGGGAGAGGGAGATGCCAATAAGTTTTTGTGTTGGCAGGAAAATGCTCATAGGAGGAGCAAGCAGAGTAGAAGAGAGATGAATTCATCAGTGTGTTGCTTCTTCTTTTACTGTCCAGTCACAAAGTGGAACGAACTTTATCCATAACAACTTCATAAAAAATAATATTTCTTTAACAAGAAACATACAGTGCATCTGGAAAATATTCACAGCGCTTCACTTTTTCCACATTTTGTTATGTTACAGCCTTATTCCAAAATGGATTAAATTCATTATTTTCTCCAAAATTCTACAAACAATACCCCATAATGACAACATGAAAGAAGTTTTTTGAAATTTTTGCAAATTTATTAAAAACAAAAAACAAAAAACAAAATCACATGTACAGCTTTTGCTCAATACTTTGCTCAATAGTTTCTTCCATTCTTCTTTGCAGGACCTCTGAAGCTCAGGTTGGATAGAGAGTGTCGGTGCACAGCTATTTTCAGATCTCTCCAGAGATGTTCAATCGGGTTCAAGTCTGGGCTCTGACTGGGCCACTCAAGGACATTCACAGAGGTGTCCTGTAGCCACTCCTTTGTTATCTTGGCTGTGTGCTTAGGGTCGTTGTCCTACTAGAAGATGAACCTTCGTCCCAGTCTGAGGTCCAGAGCGCTCTGGAGCAGGTTTTCATCAAGGATGTCTCTGTACATTGCTGCATTCATCTGTCCCTTGATCCTGACTAGTCTCCCAGTTCCTGCCACTGAAAAACATCCCCACAGAATTATGCTGCCACCACCATGCTTCACTGTAGGGATGAGCGGTGCCTGGTTTCCTCCAGACATGACGTTTGCTATTCAGGCCAAAGAGTTCAATCTTTGTTTCATCAGACCAGAAAATTTTGTTTCTCATGGTCTGAGAGTCCTTCAGGTGCATTTTTGGCAAACTCCAGACGGCTGTCATGTGCCTTTTACTGAGGAGTGGCTTTGTCTGGCCAATCTACCATACAGGCCTGATTGGTGGAGTGCTGCAGAGATGGTTGTTCTTCTGGAAAGTTCTCCTCTCTCCACAGAAAAAAGCTGGAGTTCTGTCAGAGCGACCATCAGGTTTTCGGTCACCTCTCTGACTAAGGCCCTTCTTCACCGATCACTCAGTTTGGCTGGGCGGCCTGCTCTAGGAAGAGTCCTGGTGGTTCCAAATTTCTTCCATTTACAGATGGTGGAGGCCATTGTGCTCATTGGGACCGTCAATGCTGCAGCAATTTTTCTGTACCCTTCCCCAGATCTGTGCCTCGCTACAATCCTGTCTCGGAGGTCTACAGGTAATTCCTTGGACTTTATGGCTTGGTTTGTGCCCTGATATGCACTGTTAACTGTGGGACTTTATATAGACAAGTGTGTGCCTTTCCAAATCATGTCCAATCAACTGAAATTACCACAGGTGGACGCCAATCAAGTTGTAGAAACATCTCAAAATAGAGAGCTACTGAGCATGTGCAGAGCAGGTTGAGACAGTGGGTATTACTGGATTTTAAACAGTATAGGCACTTATTTTTAAGATCTGGTCTCCTCCCCTACTAGAGAGGTCAGCTTTAATCAGAGGTCAGCTTTAATTTGAGGTCTTTCCAATGTGCTGCCGTTAGATTTCACACAGCTCCTTACATGTGGGGTGGGAGTGACTGTTTCCTGCATGGTATAACTTACTCTACCTCTCCTATCTGTATACGTTAGGCTTTATGTAGCAAGGTGCCTATATTGGGTTTGTTTGTGGTTCTTTCTACTTCATTGTAAGGAGGAACACAAGTTTCCATGATCTCCAATAGATAGTAGGTGCATTGCAGCAATGTGTGGGTGAACTGAAACCCTGACCAAGTAGGTTGTCTATATAAATTACATTTTGGGTAAAGTACCCATAAAGCGTATTGTTATAAAACTTAGTATTTTACTTCCCGCGCAAATGACTTCATCTTACAATCAGACAAATAAATAAAACCAACAGCCAGCTGGTATAATGCAAAATACATTTAAAGAGAATGTGTCTTTCGACTGAAGTACAGAAGTTTGCTTGATAATAGGCTCCACTTGGAACTGAAATTTTACTTCTGTCTTCTGTTTATGGGGCAGCATAACCTCCCCCATCCTTCCACTATGCAGTCCTAAGTAATCAATTACGGTGTAGTCACATTGGGGCAGGGGATGCATAGCCCTTGGTACAAGAATTTTCAGGGGCTGCAGTAGCTAATTTGTGTAGCAAGGAATGTTGGAAGAGTACACTCACATAGCTCCCAGCTGTCTCTGCTTCAGAGGAACTGTTCATCCTTTGGAATCAAATTCCTATGTCCTTTTTTGGTCTGATAGAACCTCTATAGAATATTTGCCATACCATACTACCAATGTGTGATACTACACTAAACCTTTCATCCAACCTTTAAAACAGGGGTATCCAAACTTTCTAAGCAAATGGCCAATTTTCTTTTCTTCATACTTTAAGGGGGCTATACTGGGGCCACTGGGAGTAAATAATGCCCCATTGTTGGTTTTAAAGGGAGAAATAGTACCCCATTGTTGTCACAAGCGAGAGTAATAGTGCCCCATCAATGGTGTCAGTGGAAGGAATGGTGTCCCATCATTGGTGTCAAATGGAACAGTAGTGCCCCAAAGGCTGGATAAAGGCAGGGTAAGGGCCACATCTGGCCTTTGGGCAACAGTTTGAAGACCACTGCCTTAAAAGTTTGCGTCTATTATTTTGAAAAGTCATTATAGAGGAATAGTAGTGGTCCACAATACTATGGTCATGGCAGGTTTTATTTTTTTGTCTACAAACTTTAAGCTAAAATGTGTCCCTCTTTCTCATTTCAGAAAGTTGGGAAATATGCATTCATTGCAAAGCCTGCTTTCCAAACATGTTACTTTTCCAAGCCCAGGTAATGCACAGGTTCACTTTAACACTTTTATGAAAAGAATGGCAATTGCATAGAGCATCTTAAAGTCACCAGTTGTTTCAGTGTTGTGAGAAATGTGTCACGTGACAATACTCAGAATACAGAAACGAGGAAATCTGTGAACATGCAATTAATCTTTGTAGTGGATGACAGCGGTTCATAATTCACAATATGCCAATGTATTTAATATATTTCAAGCATGTTAGCACAATTAACAGAGTGATTTAACCTTGCAAAAAACTTTACCAACAAACCTTAACATCAGAGTTAAATTCCAGGACAGATAATCGGAATAATTAAAGAATGCCAAGCAAACATTTAATAATTAATGTGTAAAGCAAAATAGCTATTTATCCTAATCTGCTGATTATTTGTGGATGCACAGCTTGAAGGAAAAAATAAATGATCTATGAAGTTTTGGGTCTAGCAGGAAATTAAAGTGGTCTTCATCAACATCTTGCCTTTCTGTGTATTGGAATTTGAATTTCAGTTTCTGAATGCTGGATGGGGATTTTATGGTAAATCTTTTTAGTGTGAAGTTACAGGAGTATTAAAGTGGATGTGGCCCTTTGCTGGCTTTTATCCGGCCCTTGGGACACTGTTTTATTCACTCACACCAATGAAGAGCACAATTCCTATGAATTACATCAATGATGTGACACAGTTCCCCCAATGACACCAACAATGGGTCCCAATGACACCAATGATGGGACACAATAACACCAATGTTGGGGCACAATTCCTCCCAATGACACCAACAATGGCACACAAGTCCTCTCAATGACACCAGTGATGGGGCACACTTCCTCTCACTGAGACCAATGGTGGGGAATTGTTACTCCCACCGATGAAGGGACATTTTGTACTTCCAATGGTCCAGCCCCCCCCCCCCCCCCCCACTGTCTGAATTACAGTAAACTGGCCCTTTGTTTAGAAAGTCTGGAGACCCCTGGTGTAGACAAACACACTTTGCAGAAGATTAGCAGCACTGATTTGCAACAAAGATGATAAAAAATGAAAACAGTAGTTTACGACAAAATGGCGATTGTTTTTGATACACATCGCATTATCAAGCAAAATGTGATTCAGTTAGGGTTTATATCTACCTCAAGCCACAGGTCCTACTGCGACTCTGTTAGTTAGAAATATAGACAGAGGGAAATAAAAACAAAGATAAAATGAATCATTTGTATACAAGCCAACCGATGCTTAGGCTCTTGCTGTGGAAGACTGCTGCTGGGTGAAAAGACTGAGTGCTGACAAAACACTAAAATGTACAAGTGCTCCTTTTTTTTGTTTTGGGGAACCCAATAGGGGACACCCTGTTATTTAAGGACTGACCTGACCTGCAACACAGTAATATTACACCTTCAGCTACTTGTTCTTCCAATAAGAAGCTAGTGTTATTGCAGAGCCAAGGAAAGACCGCCAGTTACATACAAAGGATAAAGATAGACAATTGCTTACCAGTAGTGTCTGTTGAATAAATCCTCATTCAGGGTAATTAATCTTGAAGGGACTGCTCATGTTAATTATTTTAGTGTGTAGTATCTTAAAGAGGCAGTACTTTGGTTACTACTTTATGTTGGAAAGGAAATTGTTACTGCACAGTTGTTCAAGGCCCCAATATCATGAGCTCACAGATAGACATGTTTGGAACATAATGCTGCAGTTAATTTAGCTAGATAAGAAAAAGCGAACTGTTATATTATGTTGGCTGATGTCCTAATGCCAAAACTGTGATCCCACTGTATTTGCTTTAATAATTTCTCTTATTGTGAGCACACAGCTGCCACTGAACACCATTGCCTATTATTTACAATTATCTAAATTTACTGTGTCCCAAGATTTCAAGGGTGTCACCAAACTCAGGTAGGAGCTGTAGCCGCATACTTATCAAAGCCAACACAGTGAGCCAAAGAGGAGAGAGTGTGGACAGCGCCGAGCCATACTCTGTGTCTAAATGCACGGACAAAGCACAGGTGCCCCCATAGCAAGCTGCTTTCTGTGGGGGCAGGAGGAAGGGGCCAGGAGCGGCGACGGGGGACCCGAGAAGAGGAGGATCAGACCTGCTCGGTGCAAAACCACTGCGCAGAGTAGGTACAGTAAGTATGACATGTTTGGTAATAAAAAACAAAATAAAAAAACAGATCAGCCTTTAATATCACTTTAAAGGGGTTGTAAACCCTCATGTTTTTTCACCTTAATGCATTCTATGTATTAAGGTGAAAAACCTTCTGTGGTGCTGCAGCCCCCCAGAACCGTCGTTTTACTTACCTGATCCCAATCCTTCTTCGGCCGGGAACAAGCACACCAGCTCTACCTGGTGTCTCGTGTCCTGATTGGATAGATTGATAGCAGCACAGCCACTGGCTCCCACTGCTGTCAATCAAATCCAATAATGTGGCACCGGGGGGGTGGGGTGGGGCCGAGTCCTGCATTCTGTGTGAATGGACACAGATGCGGGACTCAGGAGTGCACCCGCACAGGTATCCACCAAGGAGAGTGCTTCTCCAACGTGGACACTCAGTGCGGGGAGGAGCCACCAGCGCCGTTGTGGGAGATCCCAGAAGAGGATGATCGGGGCCACTCTGTGCGAAACGAACTGCACAGTGGAGGTAAGTATGACATGTTTGTTTTTTAAAACAAGGGTTTTCAACCCCTTTAAAGCTGAACTCTAATGCCCTGTACACACGATTGGACATTCCAACAACAAAATCCATTGGATTTTTTCCGATGGATGTTGGCTCAAACTTGTATACAAATGGTCGCACAATGTTGTCGGAAAATCCGATAGTTCTGAACGTGGTGACGTAAAACACATATACGTCGGGACTATAAACGGGGCAGTAGCCAATAGCTTTCGTCTCTTAATTTATTCTGAGCATGCGTGGCACTTTGTGCGTCGGATTTGTGTACACACAATCGGAATTTAAACGATCGGATTTTGTTGTCGGAAAATTTTATATCCTGCTCTCAAACTTTGTGTGTCGGAAATTCCAACGGAAAAAGTCTGATGGAGCCCACACACGATCCGAATTTCCGACAACACAATCCGATCGCACTTTTTCCATCGGAAAATCTGATCGTGTGTACAGGGCATAAGAATAATATGCGCTGCATACTTACATTGCTCCAGCTGGGCACAATGTAAGTATAGATATCTCATACCTGATGGGCTGCCAGGGAAGTTGAAAATAACTGTAGTAGTTGTGCTACTATGTGATGGCTGAAATCTTTGGGGTCCGGGTGAGATTTTGTGCAAGCAGCTTCCTCTCTGCACATTGAGGGTCACCATCTTTACGCTGCTGCCATTCATAGAATACCTTGTATTTTTTTTCTTTAATTGATACTAAACATTTTCTGTTTGGATGAGATGGAGAGGATGAACAAGGATGTCCCAAACTCAACTTGTTCAATTGGAGAACATTTAAAATAGGCATAAAATTGCAAAATTGGCTATAAGTGCCACATCCCCATACACACAGTAAGGGTCCTTAAACATTGGGGCGGTTTGCAGGCGCTATTGCGCTAATAATAGCGCCTGCAAACCGACCCGAAAGTGCCACTGCTTTAATTCCCTCAGGGCTTTCACACTGGAGCGGTGCGCTAGCAGGACGGGAAAAAAAGTCCTGCTAGCAGCATCTTCGGAGCGGTGAAGGAGCGGAGTGTATACCGCTCCTTCACCGCTCCTGCCCATTGAAATCAATGGGATGGCACGGCTATACCGCGGGCAAAGTGCCTCTGCAGAGGTGCTTTGCGGTGGTTTCAACCTTTTCTCGGCCGCTAGCAGGGGGGGTGAAACCGCCCCACTAGCGGCCGCATACCGACGGTAAAGCGCCGCTAACAATAGAGGCGCTTTACCGCCGACGCCCGCCCCAGTGTGAAAGGGCCCCTAAGTATCTTACATTTGCTTGCAATTATAATTGGGATTTTAGAGGCACAACAATTTGTTTAAAATCATCATATTTATTAATTCATGTATGAAAAAGGATTAAATATTTGTACTTTACTTTATACCACATATATAATTTATACAAAAAAATGAAAACTTTAAAAAGGTACACAGACATTACTTCTGATGCAATACTGTAACAATTAGTTAACTCATGTATAATATAGATGTTTCTTTAAAAGCTCAACGCCTTTCTAGCACATGGTCCTCTTTATCAGGAGCAACATGTGTACAATAATATGAAGATAAGTAATGCATGTTACAAGTCAGAATTCCTTTTATATATATATATATATATATATATATATAAATACATATACATATATATATATATATATATATATACATACCCACACATACACATATACAGGTACTATTGCAGGAAATGGAACATTTCCAGCAGTCTTAGTGTAAAAAAATTTACCCCCAAAAAAAGAGGGCCAGTGGAGGAGATATAAGGAGCAAGGCCTGAAGGGGCAACCCTTAGGGGGACCAAACAGCAAGGCTGCCTCAAAGACCAAGAACTGAGTGATCAAACACTGCTGATCACTCAGCTTTCAGTCATCAGTATGCAGAGAGCTGGTGACTGTCAGTCATTGACTCTGTGCTCCGCCCCCGGAACTCAATGAAACACCAGGCTGTAGAGGAAGTGGGAGCAGCTGGCTCAGGCTCTCGGTGGCTCGCTGGGAGGGTGAGGTAGTCACTCCAGGCTTATGGGTGGATCCCGACCATATGGTCGGGATCTTTTCAGAGCCACCTGGACCAGCTCTATGACATCAGCCGATAGAAGGCTTTAGCCTGCTGTCTGCTGAAAACAGGTCACAGGAGTGACCCACAGGGGAAGCATACCAAAAAAAAGCTTTGGCTATACTTCTCCTTTAAATTTTGTCAGCAAAAAAATTGTATATGATTTTAAACATGAACCTTCATATTTTTTGGTACACTGCTAAAATAATCATCCATTCTCTAAACACGCTTTCTTTAGCAAGATCTGACAAGGGATATAAAGGACCGGTCTTATTGCGAGGAAACGATGAGTCACCTTCAGAGGTTTCCTTGAAAATGGAGCTAGACTGCATCAGCCTGTCAATGTAACCTCTTTCCACTTAAACGTTAATGGAATATATTATTGAGCAAATCCCACTTCCACTAAAGCATGAATGATATAAGAAAATGCAGGCAGAGAGCAAAAGGAACAGTACGAGGATCCTGGGTTACAAATAGTGTATGTGACTTGTACACCATCCTCTTTGGTCCTCATTTGACAAGCATGCCGCCAAGTCTATCTGGGCCGAGAATGGCTTATCTCAAATGTACCAAGTTGTGACTTCTCTCTGTGTTGGGATACTCACAAGGGGGGATTGCTGTTTCCTCTTACAAGACAGATACTGTATACACACAGGCAATTGTCAAGCCATTACAAATGTGAAATAAAATGAGTTATTTAAGGTGATTTATGAAAGTGATTGTACTGTGATTTATGGTGCTCGTGGTGAATTGATGGATTGAGCTGATCATCGTGAGGTCAACAGCTCATTGTAACATACATGCAACTCGGGGGAAAAGCGTGCCTGAAGTACAAGTATGACACAACTTCATATTTGTAGGATTTTTTTTCTCTTGTATATTTTAGCATAACAGTGGGTTTATGCAGAGGACATGTGCTTGATTTTTTCAGGAAATACCCATGCTCTACATGTATGCATTAAAAGGGAAATTCCAATTATTAAATTGTTGGTAAAAGACACCCTTATGCCCTGTACACACGGTCAGACATTGATCAGACATTCCGACACCAAAATCCATGGATTTTTTCCGACGGATGTTGGCTCAAACTTGTCTTGCATACACACGGTCACACAAAGTTGTCGGAAAATCCGATCGTTCTGAACGCGGTGACGTAAAACACGTACGTCGGGACTATAAATGGGGCAGTAGCCAATAGCTTTCGTCTCTTAATTTATTCTGATCATGCGTGGCACTTTGTGCGTCGGATTTGTGTACACACGATCGGAATTTGTGTGTCGGAAATTCCTATGGAAAATGTGTGATGGAGCCTACACACGGTCGGAATTTCCGACAACAAGGTCCTATCACACATTTTCCATCAGAAAATCCTATCGTGTGTACGGGGCATTGCTTTGCCCATTCAGTGCAAAGTGACCTTGTCTTTGTGTAGCCACCCCATGACTTGCCTCTCCAACAACCCAACGCTTCTCCCTCTGAGCAGCAAAACAAGTTTTCGGCTGATATCTAAGCCTAGAGGGGTAGTAATGTTCTCTTGCCCTTTTCATATGACAGTAGTTGGCTTATTAACAAATAAGCCCAAGCATGGCATAATGAGAGAACACACCAGGTATTTGTGGCAGCTTTGATGGAATAAGGAGAAGTGGAGGATCGCTGAGCAGGTAAGAATCAGTGGCTGAGGGCAGTAGCTTTACCCAGACACTGCCATGTAGTGCTCACCATGCCCTGATCACCAGTCCTAAGCAACAGTGTCTCATTGAAGTAGTTTACTGGGATTATTGCTGAAGATATCAGCTATAACCCCGGTATCGTTTTTTTACAGTCGGCAGCTGTCTCTTATAAAAGCACTCCGAGCGGCTCATGAGCCATTGGAATGCTTTCAGAAGCAGCGGGTTTACCATTTACCACTGGTTTGTCCGAGAAACGGTCCGATGTTGTGGCTGGCTTGTCCCATAGGTGTAGATCCTCTTTGATTGCCTTTATGGCCTTGGAGGACCGGAGCGATGTCATGACATCACTTCCAGTCCAAGCTGGAAGTAAATCATTTTCTTTTTTCTTTTTTTTTTAAAAATCAAAATGGCTTTTGATTTTTTTTTATCTTTTGCTTTAAAGGTTAGGAAGAGATTTGGGGTATTTTTTGACCCCAGATCTCTCCATAAGGAGGACCTGTCATCATTATTTCTATTACAAGGGATGTTTACATTTCTTGTACTGTAAAAAAAAGGTTAAAGGATAGAAGCGGGACTTTACGTGAGGCATGTTGGTGGATATGTCAACTCAGTAGTATATGCTGTGATGTGATATCTAAGGTAAGTCCTATACATAATAATATCCACAATGAATTTGCAAGATGATAATGGTATAAAGGTTTAATAACATAAATCCTAGAACCTGATACAATCATAAGTGGAAACATCATAATGCACAATTGAGCATGTTATAGACAGTATATTTCAAACCCTATTTGTACAGTAGCAACAGGGAATACATTGTACAGTAAGTTGATATGTGCATCAATAGTTATTAACTCAACGCGTTTCTTGGCTTATAACCAATCATCAGGAGTCCGATGCAGTTTAGCTGCATTAAAACAATGAAAATTTTTCTTGTACTGTAATAGGAATAAAAGAGATGAAAAAAATAAATAAAGGGACAGTGTAATAAAAAATAAAAAGTAAAATAAATATAAAGAAAAAATTATTTTCCACGCATATGGAACGTTAGAGTGAGAGTAATAATTCTAGTGCTAGACCTCCTCTGGGGTAACCTGTAAAGGTGTTTAAAGCATTGCCTATGGAGATTTTTTTAAGTACTGTAGTTTTTTGCCATTCCAGCATGCACAATTTTAAAGCATGACATGTTAGTTATCTATTTACTTGGCGTAACATCATCTTTCATATTTAAAAAAAAAAGGGTATATATAGTTTTTTTGTTTTCATTCATTCAAGTGTATTTTTCCCCCAAAAAATTGTATTTGCAAAATGACTGCACAAATACCCTGTGACATAAAAAATTACAACAATCGCCATTTTATTCCCTAGGGTCTCTGCTAAAAACAAAATGTATAATGTCTGGGGGTTCTAAGTAATATAAGCCAATATAAAGGAATAGTAGTGGTAAAAAAAAGGCCCTTGTGGATTTAATTCACTTTTTTTTTGTTTATTCTCCTTTAAGGGGACGTGGCAGGGGGCGTGTCCTATGCCTACATACATTTGCTAGTAGGTGTCCCTCATTCCCATCTCAAAATGTTGGGAGGTATGCCTCCGTGTGTGCAGTGTGGAAGCACAGGGTGGGACGAGGCTGAAGGAAAGTGAATTATAGTGCACAAAGAAGGAGAGATAAGGCACAGTGAGGTTTGTCACAATGCAGTGAAAGAAGGAGAATGACAGTCACTCCTGTCAGTGGGGCAGGAGAACCACAGAAGCCCCGAGTGTGCCCCCCCTTACTACATATTAGGACAGCGCCCAGGACAGGTGTCCTTTCTGCCCACTCCTCTTTCTGGCCCTGGGTACAACTAAAATCTTGGGGGGTGCAGCCCAACCCATCACCTCCCTAGATCCAGGCCTTTTTTCGTTTACTGTAGTCAGTATAGATGTGATGCCAGGTTACTATGGGCCACTCCATTTTTTTAACTATTTCCTTAATGAGGAAATGGCATGATAATGGTAAAGTGTTATGTGCCTCATAACAAGGCAAACTAAAGGAAATAGCAATTTAACCTGAAATGCAATATGTATGGAGAAAGATAATTGTGCTATAATTTTACCTGTAGGCTACATATAGCATCTGTCCAAGCTGACAGGGTTATGCAGTATAAGCATCACCTCATTTTCTTGTAGTGTAAGCGCACTGTGAGAGTCCATCTGTAGTTGGACCTGGGTCACCTTGTCCCTTACTCTCTCCTTTACTTAAATACATCTGTGGTTTCGGAGAAAACAAATTGTTCCAAATTAAGCCGGCAGGGTAATTTGACATTGTTTTTTTTTTTTTTTTTAGTTCTTCATGATACAAACTATAGGTTTCTTTGAATGTTTAGTAATATGCCCCCTAACCCTAATTAACTAAAGTTCCATACTACCCAAACTTATTCTATGGCTGAAAAAGAACCTGTATCATTTGTTACACAAAATGTTGTGAGGATGAAGGTTAGAGGAGGTAAACACTCCTGGTTCTTCCAGTGATGAACATTTTTTCCTTAAAAGCAGCAATATTTTCCACAGCAAGCTGAAAAGCCATAAAAATTATAGCAAACTCAAACACATCAACAGCTAACAAGAAAAAAAAAACCTCCATAAAGAGCTTAAAGTGAACGGTGTAAATAATTTATTTCTGTTACCTAATAACAATTAAAGGAAATATTTTGTCTTCCAATCAAGCGCAATACATTTTTAAAACAACCAATCTACGGCGCCAAAATGCATGGACACAGAGAGAGCTTGCAGCAGGCTTAAGCTTTTAAGAAACATTAACCTTCTGACAAGGCATTGTTACAACATTTTAAAAGCCCATACCAAACATATCCCCTTACAGACATCCTTGAATCAGCATTAACGCCGTTAAGAAAGCCTTCTAAATTCAGGTGCAAAAATAAAACTAGAAGATTTAACTCAAGCATCTTTGAGGGCTAAATAAATTTTGCACTGCTTACTAGAAGAATAAATTTACCAGCTTTCAGAAGATAAATTGGTGTGTTAGGTTGTATTAAGTCTTAGAAGCATTAACAGATTACCAAAGGCAAGACACAAATTCAGTAATAAATATGTAAAGAGAAAAGCTTCTTACTTCTGTCTGCTTTTTGTCTTTTGAATGCCATGTTTAGAAGAAAAAGTAATGTTCCCTACAGTTTGTAGACTTTAGCAGGATTAAAACCTATCTTCATCCTGGTGCGGTCATGAGACAGAGGACATCAACTGCAATACTTCTTCTATAGCTTGACAAACAGCTGTTCATACTGTCAGGTAAGCAAGGTAGTGGTCCTGGGCAGGTTCAAAATTATATCAGCCCTGAAGAAGGGTGTTTTCTAAAACTTCTGGAATGCATTGACATATGTTATGGATTCTTTGTGCAAATAAATGGAAAAGTTCATCCTGCCTCCAGACCTTTTATAGTTGGGCCTCTTACACTATGACTCACCCAAAAATATGAAGGCCCTCTACTAGGGAAGACAGACCTTTCTTTGAGAGCAGTCTTGTTTAAAACCTTTCAAGAGCTAAGCTGATGTAGCCACCATCAATCTTGCTTTGATCCTGTTTTGATCCAGGGCCACTAACACCAATGCTATAAAGAATTTTGTATTTAATGACATCAACTAGCCCTCTGTCCATGTCCACATCAACAAGCTGCTGTGAGGAATAAGCATTCAGTGGCAATGAAATTTCATTGTAGGCACAGTTGTTAACATTGCAATCTAAATAGTTGAATTCTGGTGGTCTAACATGAGGAATTTTTTAAGAAGACAGATAGAAACTTCGCTCAGATCCTTAAATGTTGCAACATCGCAAGAGACTTCTAAAGAGTGCACAGAAGCTGTAAGGAACTGTTTGATCATTGGGCGACAATCACGGGACGCCTGTCGCCCAAAATAAGTTCTTGTACTTCTTTTGGGCAACAGCCATCTCGCGATTCTCTTTGCACGATTGTCGCCCGACGAATCGTGGTGAAATTGCTCCACGATTGGGATGCCATTGGAAGTGACATGGAACTCATGGGCGCCACGCGATTTGCCGCTATTTTGAATCATGGACAGAATCGTGGTGTTTCCGCCAGCGATTCAGAACTCCAAGATGTGAACGGAGCCTAAAGCCTCGTACACATGATTGGATTGTTGGCCAGAAGAGTGTCAGACTTTTGTCCGAAGGTCGTGTTCCGGGAACTTGTCTTGCATACAAACGGTACACAATTGTTGGCCAACAAACACGAAAGTAGGGACGTACTACGTGGAATTTCAGCTCTTGATCGCCACCCTTTGGGCACCTTCTGCTAATGTCGTGTTTGGTGAGCATTGATTCCGAGCATGCGTGTTTGTACTTTGGACTTTTGTGTGATGGACTTGTGTACAGACGATACGAAAATCTGACAACAGAATGTTGTCCGCCGAAAATTTACTAGCCTGCCATCCAACTTTTGTTGGCCGAAAGTCAGACAACAATTGTCTGAAGAAGCGTACTAACGGTCGGATTTTAGGCAAACAATCTGTCATCACACAATTCCCTGCCGAAAATCCAATCGTGTGTACGAGGCTTAAGAGGCAAGAAAATGTAACCTTCTGGTTTTTGTTTCTGATTGGAGTTTTCTGGCAGAAAAAAACGCAAAACTCTCCCAAAACTCGTCTAAACTTTGTATAAAAAATGCTTTACATGAGCGTTTTTTTCTGCCAAGGTAAGTGACATTTTTTTTTAAGCCCAGTGTGCATGGAGCCTTAGAGAACTTGGATGTTGCTGGACAGGGGCGGATGTACAGGGGTCGTAGAAGTCGCCACTGCGACTGGACCCCATGCTGCAGGGGACCCGTGTGGCCCCCCCCCCCCCCCCACTGCCTGAATTGTTGGAGCGGTGGCTGCATATGGGACCGAGCTTCCCGATCCTCAGCCGTGTAAATCGGCAGTGCAGGAGCTCAATCCCACTGTGTTTACACTGAAGTGAAAGCAAGGGAGAGGTGTTTTGCAGAGTGTGTGCTGTGCTCTGTCTCCCCCTACAGCGCAGTACCTGGTATGGAGAGTGAAGGTATAGTACTGCTGCTGCCGATTTTTAAAAAGGCTATGTATATATGTTTGTATGCATGTGTATGTTTATATGTGTGCATGTGTGTGTCAGCATGTTTGTGTGTGCGTTTATGTGTGTGCATGTGTGTGTATTTATATGTGTGTGTATGTGCATACATGTGTGTTTACATGCTTGTGTATGTATACACATTACTTTTAATACTGACCCCCTTTTTCTGTACGGTTAGAACTGTTTTTTTTAGGCCGGGTTCATAATACCAACAAGAAATTACCATTCCACTAAAAAGCGATGCAGGCTCAGATCGCTTTTCAGAGGCATTTGACAGGCAGTGAAGGTGCAGTATGTTGCGTCGTGACTGGTAAAATGTTGATAAACACTGATACAGAGAAACCGATCTCTCCATTTTCCTCCTGCAGCCCCTGAAAGCTTGCAGGAGGGAGAGGAGAAGTGTGGGGGGGGGGGTGGAAAGATCAGTTCCTCTATATGCAGCCGCCCCTGCCGATGTGCTCGGGTGGGGGGCAGGCTCAGATGTGCTTGGGTGGGTGCGGGCTCAGAGGTGCTCGGGTGGGGGGCGGGCTCAGATGTGCTCGTGTGGGGGGCGGTCTTGGCTCAGCTGTGCACAGGCAGGCTTTGATATGCTCAGGCAGGCTTGGCTTGGCTGGGCTCGAGAGGGGGGACTCGGCTTGGCTTGGGGTGGACTCGGCTGGTAACCTGCAATGGTATTACAAGAAAGAAGATGATCATGTTACAGAAGAATACAGAACAGAAGATATAGAAGTTTTCATGTTTTAGAACTTAAGCTGTTCTCTACTGTGATTATAGTGAATGGATGGCTAGTTACTTTTCTATTCCCTATGATGACCATGGGGAGTCTTGTCTGCAGTCTCTTACCGTCTCCCGTATCATGTCCGCAGCCTCTGATCTTCTCCTGTACCATGTCCGCAGCCTCTGATCATGACCGCAGCTTCTGATCTTCTCCTGTACCATGTCCGCCGCCTCTGATCATGTCCGCAGCCTCTGATCTTCTCCTATACCATGTCCGCAGCCTCTGATCATGTCTGCAGCCTCTGATCCTCTCCTTTATTATGTCCACAGCCTCTGATCATGTCTGCACTCTGCAGCCTGTCACTTCTGCCTGTTGCCTCCTCCTTCCCGCCACCAGCTGTCACCTCTGCTCCCATGTCTCCCAATGACCCTCCCATCCCCATTCTTATCCCCCCAGCAATCACAGCCTTTTCCATTCCAATTCTCCCACCCCACAATCCCTATTTTACCCCACCCTCAACTAGCCTGCCCTCACTTACCCCTCTACTCCCCCCCCGCCTTCATCCAACTCCCTAACAACCCCTCCACCTCCCAAACCACCCCTCTACCTACTCTTTCTAGGCCATAGGTATCGGTAATTGGTATCGGCGAGTACTTGAAAAAAAAAGTATCGGTACATGTTGTTTAAAAAAAATGGTAGCGGTGCAACCCTAGTTTCTAGCACCGGGGTCCTGAAGGTTCTAGTTACGCCACTGTTGCTGGAGACTAATGCATAAAAAGATTTCTAGGGAAACCTTTTGTACTTTGCAAAAAATTTAAAAATAAAAAGACTGCTTAAACAGTAAAAGAGACTGCTGGAGAACAAACTAGTTTCTTTTTTAAGATATGACTAAGCAATTGTTCCACAAATCATTGCATAAGCTCTATTTATATTCCAAATAACTCCATTGATCTGAATACCACTGTAATACCATGGAAAGGTTTGCTTACTACATGAGAGATATTGGCTCCAGGGTCCTCTCCAGAGAAGCATAGACACAGTAATGTTTCTGTCAATTAGTAGCAGATTTTTAAGGCAAACAACAAAATATGTTAAGAGTGTCTGTGCACAGCTGCTGAGTACCTCAAGTGGGTAAATGCAATATCATACAAACAGTAAGCAGCCTTTTTAGCAGTAGCATGAGAAACAGGTGCCACCACAATGCTTATCAGAGAACTCTAGGTGATGCACAGGCTGTGCAACTTAAAGAGAAAGTAAAGTCTTCCTTTTTAATTGTACTTACAGGTAAGCCTATAATAAGGCTTACCTGTTGGTACTGTAAATATCTCCTAAATTTCCACCGTTTAGGAGATATTCACTATATATGCTGCCGCCGACATCATCAGCGCATGCGCTCTGAAGGAACGGCCTCCTGCGCTGTTTCTTCAGGGCCCTGTGTCGCGAACAGTGGGTTCCGCCCGCATTCGCAGGAGTGATGTCATCGCGGCTCTGGCCAATCACAGCGTCGGAGCCTGCGAACCTGGAAGAAACATCAGGGAAGATGTCAGCCATCCCAGTGGTGTGTGGGCATCACTGCGGGGGCTTCGATTTAAGGTAAGTATTTCATAATGAGCTAGTATGCGATGCATACTAGCTCATTATGCCTTTGTCTCACAGGTTTTTTTTTTTTTTAAATAGGGTTTACAACCTCTTTAAGGGGATTGTTTACAGACCTTAGAAACAGATGTACATCTAGCACTACCCCCATATCAGGTTGAATGTACACACATACAATATCACAGGAAAGCACTGAAAGTAATACTTAATACCCAATAGTAGTGCTATATCTAAGAAAACAGGTACCAAACCAGGTAGTAAAGGCTAACCTAATATATTGTCACCCAATATAGTTGGTAACTAGCCAAGCATAAAATGGATTAACAATAGTAATAAAACAATTTAGCATACAAAGTGATTAACAGTAAGGACAAGGCATAAGATGACATTTGGCATCCAGATCAACACAAACAGCAGCAAGGGCAACTCAAGTGCAATAGTAAGCAGTAGTAAAGTTTCATCTACTGAGTGCTGAAACTATACTGCCAAAGGGCATTTATGGCAGCGATGCTAGTCCTAGACTGACGGGTTATGCCATGATTAAGCTCCGAGTGGCGGAGTGAAACGTGTTGGGGGCATGGCCTGGGGGGCACTCAGGCTGAGACTGCCATTCATTCCAAGACTAGTGGGTCTGCATTGATGTGCGGCTTCATGGGATCCATCCTTTGTTCAACATTCGTTTGGAGCCGAGAAAAGCTCCTTCCCTTGCCTGCACTCACAGTGGTGGACACAGGATTGCTTTCCCTTGTAGCCTGAGCAGTACACATTTTCCATTTTAATACCCAATAGTAGAGCTATATCAAAGAACCCAAGCACCAAATCAGGTAGAAAAGGCAAACTTAATATATTGTCACCCAATATAGTTGGTAAATAGGCAAGCATAAAGTGGATCAAATAGATATAAAAGGGAAGGGGTCCACAACCCCTTTAGCCTGCCCAGCCTGGAAATGTGATAAACAAATAAATAATTATAAAAGTGATATAGTAAATAATGCAAATATAAATAAAGTAGCTGGTAATACGGCTCAATGGCCTGAGTAATAAAAAAGGGAAAACTGTGATTTCATACCACGCTAAACAAACAAATATACATTTGTGAATAATCAGTAAATAAAGTAATATTGAATGTCCATACACCACCACCAAAACGAAAATTCCAAACAAACAGGTGACAATGGTGTCTTCTTAAATCTTCAATAGATGATTAAATGAATAGTGTTTTCTTAAAGTGCTTTTCCTGCCACCAGCCCCTAGGCAAACATCCTACTCACCAAAGGAAATTGACACCCATAAGTGGTAGTCAAAACCAGCATAAGCAGACAAGTCTCACGGACAACGGCTCAGGAGATAGCACGATCACTGGGTTGGTATGGTATCTTAATACCCAATAGTAGTGCTATATCAAAGAAAACAGGTACCAAACCAGGTAGTAAAGGCTAACCTAATATATTGTCACCCAATATAGTTGGTAACTAGCCAAGCATAAAATGGATTAACAATAGTAATAAAACAATTTAGCATACAAAGTGATTAACAGTAAAGACAAGGCATAAGATGACATTTGGCATCCAGATCAACACAAACAGCAGCAAGGCCAACTCAAGTGCAGTAGTAAGCAGTAGTAAAGTTTCATCTACTGAGTGCTGAAACTATACTGCCAAAGGGCATTTATGGCAGCGATGCTAGTCCTAGACTGACAGGTTATGCCATGATTAAGCTCCGAGTGGCGGAGTGAAACGTGTTGGGGGCATGGCCTGGGGGGCACTCAGGCTGAGACTGCCATTCATTCCAAGACTAGTGGGTCTGCATTGATGTGCGGCTTCATAGGATCCATCCTTTGTTCAACATTTGTTTGGAGCCGAGACAAGCTCCTTCCCTTGCCTGCACTCCCAGTGGTGGACACAGGATTGCTTTCCCTTGTAGCCTGAGCAGTACACATTTTCCATTTTAATATTCAATAGTAGAGCTATATCAAAGAACCCAAGCACCAAACCAGGTAGAAAAGGCAAACTTAATATATTGTCACCCAATATAGTTGGTAAATAGGCAAGCATAAAGTGGATCAAATAGATATAAAAGGGAAGGGGTCCACAACCCCTTTAGCCTGCCCAGCCTGGAAATGTGATAAACAAATAAATAATTATAAAAGTGATATAGTAAATAATGCAAATATAAATAAAGTAGCTGGTAATACGGCTCAATGGCCTGAGTAATAAAAAAGGGAAAACTGTGATTTCATACCACGCTAAACAAACAAATATACATTTGTGAATAATCAGTAAATAAAGTAATATTGAATGTCCATACACCACCACCAAAACGAAAATTCCAAACAAACAGGTGACAATGGTGTCTTCTTAAATCTTCAATAGATGAATAAATGAATAGTGTTTTCTTAAAGTGCTTTTCCTGCCACCAGCCCCTAGGCAAACATCCTACTCACCAAAGGAAATTGACACCCATGAGTGGTAGTCAAAACCAGCATAAGCAGACAAGTCTCACGGACAACGGCTCAGGAGATAGCACGATCACTGGGTTGGTATGGTATCTTAATATCCAATAGTAGTGCTATATCAAAGAAAACAGGTACCAAACCAGGTAGTAAAGGCTAACCTAATATATTGTCACCCAATATAGTTGGTAACCAACCAAGCATGAAATGGATTAACAATAGTAATAACACAATTTAACAAAGTGATTAACAGAAAGGGCAAGGAATAAGATGACATCTGTTGTCGCATTTATGGCGGCGATGCTAGACCTAGACCGTGGGGTATGCACTGTTCAAAAGGAAAGGAGGATGGTAGATAAGGGGATAGTGGAACAAAGGGGGCTTGCAGAATAATTATTAGAGGAGGGGCAGTCCTTTGAGATGTTCTTCTGCTGCTATGGTTGGGGCCCTTTAAGAACATCTTTGCACTTAACGACTATCCCCGTTAATCTACATGCTGTATAGGTACAGTATAGTCTTGGCACAGGTGCAAGATGGATGTGGTTCAGATGCTGTAAAGATTTGGTATAGGTACGGTCTAGGTTTTAAATAAGTGCGTTATAGAGTGCAGTATGGGTGTGGTATGTATTTGGTACACTTTGGGGTTGACTTACTAAAGGCAAATCCGCTGTGCACTGCAAGTGCACTTGGAAGTGCAGTTACTGTAGATCTGAGGGGGAAGATCTGAAATGAGGGGAAGCGCTGCTGATTTCTATCAACCAATCAAGTACAAGCAAAAATACTGTTTTTTATTTTCCTTGCATGTCCCCCTCAGATCTACAGCGACTGCACTTCCAAGTGCACTTGTAGTGCAAAGTGGATTTGTCTTTAGTAAATAACCTCCTATGAGTTACTGGATTAGTAGCTTACACTGGACTTTGGATTGCCATTGTGACAGCATTGTTACATGTCCATCCATATCCCAAATTGATCGCTATTTCTTTTGGCTCTCAGTGCTGAAAGGAGCATTGGGGGAGCAAATTAAAGGGGAGTATGTAGGGCCACTTTGGTGCCCATGTTGGTTTTGAGGTGAGCATAGCACTGTACTAAACCAACCCTATCTGATGGAACCATGAAGTGATAGACTGTTATTATGCCAGTAGCACCAGTAAAGAAGAGTTCCAAAAATAAGCAGACTGAGCCTCGTCATTTCAGTGGTCTATACCTGGGGAACAAGAATTATGATTAGTGGATCAGGCAGGGGACTGGTGGCTGTAGGGAGGAGGGTTGACTCATCTTGCGGGATGGTGATGGGTTTCCTGTCTGGACAACATGGTAGGAAAACCTAAGACCCAGTTGTGTTTGGGCCAGGTGGGTAGTCAGCAGCTGATGGTCCACTGTGTTGGAGCCCAGACAACTCCATAGTATAGTTGCCAAGTACTTCCTCTGACAAAGGCCTTTGGTCGCTGGAGCCAGAGCTCAGGGTTTTTACTCCCCCCCAACCTAGCTGAAAGGTTTTCGCATAGGCCCCCGGTGTGATATCTGGCTTATCAACCACTTTTTCCGAAATGTGCAATACACAGGTTGCTTTCAGTGACACACTTTCAAAATACAGCAAAGCCAGGCATGTGAACATTTAAGCTGACAAAGAGGGGAAAACATAAAAACATTTGTTTGCATGTGACGGGACATTAGCACCAGTTTGAGGTTGTGTTCTGCCTGTGAATGGCTGACACATCCCAACACTTTCTGTATTGGATTTTCTGCAAAAGAGATAAAACCTAGCATTGCCAGGAAAACCGCCTCACACGCGGCAATACATTTGTTACACGTTTAGAGTTTAACAAGTTTAGGCATCGCTATTTTGAATCCAGTAAACATGATTGATTTGGGATTCCAGGAGGCAGCACAAGAGAGAGTTGCAGTAATTAAACCTTGTGGAGAAAAGACATTATTGAAAGGCTTGGCAGAGACAGCGGAGTGCTGAATAGCCACAACATTGGGTAAGTGCTGACTTCAGAAGGAGCAGATGTGGGATAGGAGGGGCCCTTTAGAGGGAACAACATGACTCATCGCTTCCATTCTCAATATTTTACAGGCTATAAACACAGGTATATGAATGGCGACCAACTTAAATTTAAAATAAAGAGCGATACATAAGTACATACTTGTTCAAATGAAAGCCTTCAGCAATTTTTTTTTTCATAGCACAGAGAATGCTAACATGATTATTATTATTCATGATTTATATACCGCCAAGAGTTTGCACAGTGCTTTCAAAAATAAAGGGAAACAGTAGAGTTACAATACTATAAAATACAAGAGGGTTAAGAGGGCCCTGCTTATAAGAGCTTACAATCTAATAGGGTGGGGCAAACATTTCTGCAAGTTTTTTTTCTGTCTGGGACACTGTAATGCCGCGTACAGACGATCGGACATTCCGACACCAAAACCGACGGATGTTGGCTCAACCTTTTCTTGCATACACACGGTCACACAAATGTTGTTGGAAATTCCGATCGACAAGAACGCAGTGAGGTACAACACGTACAACGGCACTATAAAAAGGAAGTTCAATACCAAGTGCGCCACCCTTTGGGCTCCTTCTGCTAATCTCATGTTTATCTCGTATTCATAGAAGTTTGGTAAAAGAGACGATTCGCGCTTTTCAACCTCGTGGTTTTCAGTTCGTTATTGCTCTTCAGTTTGTGCTTGTGGGTTCGTATCTGTTTTTCAGTGCATGTTGTCAGTTCGTATCTGTTTTTCAGTGCATTCTTGTCCGCTCGTTTCTGATTTTCAGCTCGCTTATCTCAGGCCTTTCTGATTTTCAGTGGGTTCTGTTAGTTTGTTCTGACCAGCTGACCGTTTTGAAGCCATGTTGTGGGTACGTACTCATTGTAGAGTTGGTGCTGTGCAGGGGCTTGGTGTTGGGGTTCTTACTTTGACCAGTCCATGAACAGGGCGAGGAGGAGTTCATGGACAAAGAATTAGTTGCTTCAGCGTGACCAATTCTCTCACATGCCTTTGTTGCGGGAGATCCAGGAGAATAATTCTGATGATTTCAGGAATTATCTCAGGATGACGGACCCCGTTTTTCACCGTCTGTTGGCTTTGCGGTCCCCTTATATTACAAAGCAGGACACCTGCATGTGGCAAGCCATCACTCCCGAGCAGAGGCTCATCACTACCTTGCGGTACTTGGTGATGGGGAGAAGTCTGCAGGACATCAAGTTCTCGACAGATATCTCCCCCGGGCTCTGAGGATCATTATTCCAGAGACCCGTTCTTCCATCATTCAGGTCCTGCAGAAGAAATATATTAAGGTAAGTTTTCTCCTTTAACATCACATTCTATGTATTTAATGTTTGCTAATGTATTGTATTTATTTCCTCATTCCATAATTACCATGATTGTAATATGCTGTGAATGTCCTCTTTGTCCTCATGCACGCTGGAAGTTTTTTTAAGTTCAATTTTTGTCCTTCATGCATATTTGCCTTCACTAACCTCCCCAGCATGCTATCCTGGGCCCATACACACCTAGCCTAGTCACTTAACAATGTATTTTGTCAGCTCTATTGTAGTGCTTACCCTAAACACCCCCTAAAATGTGTTTAAATTTTGTTTTTCAGGCATAGTGCAAGAGGCTTTTCTTTGGGGGGGCCCAAACTCATTTGGAACCCTCCCTTCCCCCCAACCGCTAAGTCAACTGATACCAATCCTCTATCTGCTGACTTTGCCAAACCCATACCTACGTGGTCATATTTATGGATAAATTCACCAAAGCATGTAGTGCAAGAGCCTGCCTGAATACTTTCAAATGGTACTGTTTAAAGTTTTGTTCTCCTATTATCTTGATAGGTAATTGCAGAATGTAAAAATGTGCTTCAATTTGTACAGTGTGTATTCATATTTTTTGTATTATGACACTTCTTACCTGTCCAGTGGGCTGCCAATAGTGTAAACACACATTATTTATGCATTCAGCTCTCAATGAAGAGGAGAGGGTTACCTGTCCAAAACATACCCCCCCCCCTAAAATTTTTACAATGAGCCATCAGAGGGCGTGAGGAATCTGATAAGTGGACCTTATACTTTTGTCTTTAAATACTCCTTAAAATAAATGTTATACTGATGTTGGCCAAGAATGTTTGTGTCTAATCTGCTTGCAATGTTATGTGCAAAAGTACTATTTTTTTTTCTTGTTTGACTCCACAGTTTCCTTCAAACCCACAGGAATGGCAGACTGTGGCATCCCACTTTGCCCAGCGGTGGGACTTTCCTAACTGCGGAGGGGCAATAGATGGGAAACACGTCCACATCGTCCCACCCCCCAACTCGGGGTCATACTATTACAACTATAAGGGGTTTAATAGTATTGTGTTGTTGGCGGTGGTGTAGGTAACATACAAGTTTTTGTATGTGGATGTGGGGAAGAATGGCTGGATGTCGGATGGTGGCGTCATCGCCCAGACTGAGTTTTACAGACAGCTCCAGAATGGTGGCTTGGGCTTGCCACCTGCAGAAGACAACGTGGCTGGTCTTCCATTTGTGTTCGTCTCTGATGAAGCGTTTGGACTAGGTGAACATCTGATGAGGCCATTTCCCATGAGGACCCTCACCCCAGAGCAGAGAGTTTTTATGCTTTTGGCATAATGGCCAGCCGGTTCCGCCTATTTCTAACGCCAATCCACATGGCGGAATATAAACGTAACCATATTGTGCATTATGCACAATTTTCTACGTAAAAATGCTACGAACTATGTGGCCTCAGTTGGGACTAAGGCCGGCTTTCCTTACCCTGATGGCACTTGAAGCTACCTGTCCTGGCTTGCCCCCCCAAAGCGCCCGCAAAGTGAGACAAAAATATCTGGAGTACTTTGCGGGTAGGGGGGCCAATGATATGCCAGCAAATGTCTGAAACACTTTTAAAATACATTTTTATTTTAAACTGAACTAATAGTTCATTTCATTTACTGCTTGTGTTTTTTTTAGCTGTCTCCTAGGTTCTCCAATGGGCTTTTCTTTTTCTTCAATAGTACAAACGTTATTTATTTGATACATGAGGTGACAATCTCTTCTTCAGCTAACTATTATGTTGTGGGTCTGCTACACACACACATTGTTTTTCTTGTTAATGTATGTAATGCATTAATGATAAAAACAATCATCCTTTTCAGCACCATGAATTAATTGTTTTGAGTCCCTAAAATGGCCTGATTGGGGCCAATTTTAGATCACTGTGGGGGTTATTTACCAAAGGCAAATACACTTTGCACTACAAGTGCACTGCAAGTGCACTTGAAAGTGCGCTGAAAGTGCACTGAAAGTGCACTTGTAGTGCAAAGTGGATTTGCCTTTAGTAAATACCCCCATTGTCACTGTAAACACCAACTTACTCCCAAAATTGGTATTGAGCATTGAAAGAAGAAGCCACACATTGTTGAGTAGAAAACATTTTACTCTGTGCACATTCACATGTGTGTTAGAAAAGGGTTTTTGGACAATCCAACATCTTTGGTGCATAACATTTTTATGTTTGACATTAGAAATATAATTTTTTTGGGTTAAACAGGCATGTTTCAAACCATAATAACATACACAACTCAGGAACTTACAAAGTTCAACTTTGAAAAACTGAAGGCAATATCAAACATTAGTATGTCAGAACTGTGTTGATCTTGCCTTCATTAGATGGGGTGATGTCACCCCTGTAAAAGCCAAATTTTGAAGATGCACACAAATTGGCAGTCAAAATCTGGATTTCCCTCCTGATCCCATGCCTAATGTCAACATGTGCTAGCTCCCATCATGGGGGATCAATGGACATGTTTCGGGGGTGCAACCCCTTCCTCTTACCTACTTGAGTTGCGAGGAAGGGGTTGCACCCACAAAATGTGTACCTTGATATCCCGTGATGGCATAAAACTTGATTTAAAAGAAAAAATTCCACAACAAAACGGTACAATTTTTGTGTGTTTTAGATTCTGCCTAAAACATCAATAATGTTCTTCATTTTTTGTTGAACATCATTGATGTTTTCCTTTATCTTCTCTAAATCCCGATTGCACATCATTATCTCCCCGATGAGGATCTGTGCACTTGCACTGGTGAAATGAGTTTATTCTTCCACAACATCCACATCACCTAAAATAAAAAAACACACCATGTATTATAAATATGCAGACATACATCTATTACCTGAAGCTGTGGTCTCAGACACTGACCTGTTGTGGTCACTATTTCGCCCAATTATTATTATATTATTATTATACAGGATTTATATAGCGCCAACAGTTTGCGCAGCACTTTACAACATCAGGGAAGACAGTACAATTACAATACAATTCAGTACAGGAGGGATCAGAGGGCCCTGCTCATTAGAGCTTACAATCTAGAAGGGAGGGTCAAGTGGAACAAAGTGTAACAGCTGTGGGGGATGATCAGATAGACAAAATGAAAATACAGTTGCTAGGTGTGGGTAGGATAGGCTTCTCTGAAGAGGAGGGTTTTCAGGGATCGTTGAAAAGCTAATAGAGTAGGAGATAGACGGACAGATTGGGGTAAGGAGTTCCATAGGCTTGGAGAGGCTCTGGAAAAGTCTTGGAGACGAGCATGGGAGGAGGTGATGAGAGAGCTAGAGAGCAGGAGGTCTTGAGAAGAATGAAGAGAACGATTAGGTTGGTATTTTGAGACTAGGTCAGTGGTGTAGCTGGGGGCAGAGTTGTGGGTTGCTTTGTAGGTAGTTGTTAGTATTTTGAATTTAATTCGTTGGGTGAGCGGAAGCCAGTGGAGGGATTGACAGAGAGGAGTAGCAGAGACAGAGCAGTTGGTAAGGTGGATGAGTCTGGCAGCAGCATTCATGATGGACTGAAGGGGGGATAGGGTATGCAGAGGTAGGCCAATGAGGAGGGAGTTGCAGTAATCAAGGCGAGAGATGACAAGGGAGTGAAGTAAGAGCTTTGTTGTGTCATTGGTTAGAAAGGGGCTTATTTTGGAGATGTTCCGGAGGTTGAGGTGGCAAGATTTGGACAGTGATTGGACATGGGGCTTAAAGGAGACTTCAGAGTCCAGGACTACTCCTAGTACCTTGGCATGTGGGAATGGGCTGATAGTTGTGTCATCAATTTTGACAGAGAGATCAGGGGAAGAGGCACGTGGGGGATAAAAAAATGATAAGTTCGGTTTTGGATAGTTTAAGTTTGAGGAAGTGGTGTGACATCCAGATTGATATATCTGATAAAGTAGAGTGATATGTGAGGAGACTGAAGAAGTGAGTTGAGGGGTAGAGAAATAGATTTGAGTGTCGTCAACATAGAGATGGTATTGGAAGCTATGGGAGGTTATAGGCTGACCCAGGGAGGAGGTGTAGATTGAAAATAGGAGAGGTCCAAGAACAGAACCTTGGGGGACCCCAACAGAGAAAGGAAGAGGAAAGGAGGCAGTAGAATTGTAGGTAACGCTAAAGGTGCGGTTAAATAAGTAGGTAGAAAACCAGCGAAGAGTACAGTCACGGAGACCAAAGGCATGGAGTTTTTTTTGAGGAGGGGGTGGTTAACTGTATCGAAGGCAGCAGAGAGGTCCAGTGATTATTGCTAGCGGCTATAGCAAGAGAATCGCAAGAGAATCTGGCAGGCTGGTTGTACCGTTCAATCAACTTGGTACATTCAGCCTGCCCATTAACATTTTGAATCTCTGCTGAACCAGCTGAAAATCTAACCATGTATGGCCGGCCTTACTGTCCATGTGACTCCTTAACCACTTGCCGACCAGCCACCGTCATTATACTCCGGCAGGTCAGCTTGTTCCCACGAATCACTGTAGCTGTATGTTGGTCTGTTTTACAGCTATAGCAGACACGCGCCTGCGTGCCCGCTGCATGGCAGGGGAGCTGATGCGAGTGTCCGGTGGCCACGATGTCCGCCGGCCAATCGCGATCGCTCCACAGAGAGCCAGAATGGGTATTTGTCAATGTAAACAAACATATCCCCGTTCTGAATGGGAAGTACAGAGTGATCGTCTGTTCCTAACTGTCCCCAACAGTTAGAAACACCTCCCAGGGAACAATCACCACTAGTGTTAATCCCTTCCCTGTCAGTGTCATTTATACAGTAATCAGTGCATTTTTACAGCACTGATTGCTGTATAAATGTCACTTGTCCCAGAAAAAGTCAGAGGTGTCCGATCTGTCCACTGCAATGTCGCAGTCCTGCTAAAAATCGCTGATCATCGGCATTACTAGTCAAAAAAAAATGATAATAAAAATGCCATAAATCTATCCCCTATTTTGCAGACGCTATAACTTTTGTGCAAACCAATCAATATACGCTTATTGCGATTTTTTTTTACCAAAAATTTGTAGAAGAATACATATTGGCCTAAACTGATGGAGACTTTTTTTTTTGTATTTTTTTTGGATATTTAATATAGCAAAAAGTAATATATATATATATATATATATATATATATATATATATATATATATATATATATATATATATATATATATATATATATATTTTTTTTTTTTTTTTTTAAAATGATCAGTATTTTTTGGTTTATAGAGCAAATAATGAAAACCGCAGAGGTGATCAAATACCACCAAAAGAAAGCTCTATTTGTGGGAAAAAAAGGACAACAGTTTTGCTTAGGTACAACATCGCACGACCGCACAATTGTCAGTTAAAGCGACGCAGTGCCATATCGCAAAAAATGGCCTGGTCATTAAGGGGGAAAATCTTCTGGCCCTTAAGGCTCGGTTCACACATGGGCGGCACGACTTGCAGGTCGCCTCAGCGAGGCGACCTGCAAACGACTGCCGGGGCGACTTGCGAGACGACTTCTGCATAGAAGTCTATGCAAGTCGCCCCAAGTCACCCCCAAAGTAATACAGGAACCTTTTTCTAAGTCGGAGCGACTTGCGTCGCTCCAATTAGAACGGTTCCATAGCACAGAACGGGAGGCGACTTGTCAGGCGACTAGGTCGCCTGACAAGTCGCCCCAGTGTGAACCGAGCCTAAGTGGTTAAGAAATGGGGGGTGTGGGAAGGCACAGACAGCAACAACATTATCAGGCAATTTAACCTTTCCCATCTCTACGAAAAATGTGTTTTTGTCAGTGCTCCTGTTGAAGAGGTTTACCGTTGTGGCCTGTCCTGACAGAAAGAGAGGACAAAACTTCCCAATAGGGACACTGATAGCAATAGAAACTTCAGAAGCTCTAACCTATCATCACTGTATCCAAAATAGAATAAAAGACTTTGGATTGCATTGGGATTTAACCACCTAACCCCTTGATCGCCCCCTACTGTTTAACCCCTTCCCTGCCAGTGACATTTACACAGTAATCAGTGCATTTTTATAGCACTGATCGCTGTATAAATGCCAATGGTACCAAAATAGTGTCAAAAGTGTCCGATCTGTCCGCTGCAATGTCACAGTCACGATAAAAACCGCAGATTGCCGCCATTACTAATAAAAAAATAATAATAATAAAAATGCCATAAATCTAGCCCCTATTTTGTAGACACGATAACTTTTGCACAAAACAATCAATATTTGCTTATTGTGATTTTCTTTACCAAAAATATGTAAAGAATACATATCGGCCTAAACTGAGTAAGAAATTCATTTTTTTAAATATAATTTTTGGGATATTTATTATAGCAAAAAGTAAAAAATATTGCTTTTTTTAAAATTGGCGCTCTTTTTTTGTTTATGTTTTTTTTTGTTAAAAAAAAAAAAACGCAGCGGTGATCAAATACCACCAAATGAAAGCTCCATTTGTGGGAAAAAAGGGACATCAATTTTGTTTGGGTACAATTTCGCACGATCGCGCAATTGTCAGTTAAAGCGACGCAGTGCCGAATCGCAAAAAAGAGTTTGGTCAGGAAGGGGGTAAATCCTTCCGGGGCTGAAGTGGTTAAAAAAGTAGTACTTAGGGCTTAAATCATTGCTCTGCAGGTGTGGGCACAGAAGCAAACTGACATAATAATGTAATGTCTTTAAGCAGTGCTACCAATGGTAGAGAGAACCTCGATGAATTTAAAGCCTAATGCTGTGTACACACGACCGGACTTTTCGACAGCAAAGGTCCGACTGAACAAATCCACTGGACAATTTGATCGTGTGTGGGCTTCATCGGACCTTTGCTGTCGAAAAATCAGATTGACTTTAGAAATAGAACATGTTTAAAATCTTTCAGACAGACTCGAGTCCGGTCGAAAAATACGTTTGTCTGTATGCTAGTCCGACGGACAAAAAGGGACGCAAGGGCAGCTATTGGCTACTGCCTATGAACTTCCTTATTCTAGTCCGGTCCACGTCATCACGTTCGAATCTGTCGGACTTTGATGTGATCGTGTGTAGGCAAGTCCGTTTCGTTGGAACTCCGTTGAAAAGTCCTTCAGAGTTCAGTCTGTCGAAAGTCCGCTCGCGTGTACTCGGCCTTAGCATTTCTCAAAACTTTAGCCAATAAAATAATGTAAACATTTTTGTCCACCAGTAGATGTCTTCGTTCTGGCATCCAGCAGCATCCCCGTCCGAAGTCCGATGCGACTATGTTCACCGATTCAGGTGCAAATTTTTGCCTGAATTTGCACCTGAACCGGACCCAAAAACACACAGGACCCTTTTCAAAACCGCACTGCGGCTGCCCCGGACATGTGTGAACCAGCTCCATTGAAGGCCGGTCACATTCACGTTATGCAAATTTGATGCGGTTAAATACGCATCCAATTCGCATATATGTGAACCCAGCCTAAAGCCCAGAGTGTCATGGACCTGCCTCAGCTTTTGACTGATTATTGAAGAGAAAAGCAGCATAGTAATGAGCTTAGCTTTAGGTCACTCTGCTTTCTCCTCCTATCACCATGCTCATTGTCAGCACAAGAGTTGATTAGATCTATGTACTGCTTCCTCCTCTCACACTCTGTGCTTTGCTGTACAGGGACTGCAAGAGGACTACAGCTATTCAAATTCATTGTACTTTGATACCGGGATGGAAGCAATTGAATATTTGGGATTGGCAGTGTTCCCCTACCATCCCTGTGTGAGGTTGCCCTCATTTATAGGGTACCTTTGATTAAGGTTTATATACTTATATTTTGACAGTATTAACATTTTTTCATACTGTTTATTATTATCTGTGTCTATGAGTAGTGCACATAGGAGAAGTCACATGCATCATTCCCAACTCTGGTTCAAATATGCCCACACTAACTGCTTCCACCTAGATATCCAGCACACTTTCCCTGCCTTGGGCCGTCTGCTGTATGTGGGTTGTTTAGGCGCAGGGCTTTGGCTGAGGTCCTGTCCTCATTGCGGGAGCTGCGATGCGCCCAGTGGACCCTTCCCCCCCTCCCTTGGCATGTATTGTGCTCGGGAGGATCGGGCAGGTGCCCCTTCGCGCATTGGTGCCACGCCTGTCACGCTGCATGTGTGACGGCAGTTACGCCGTACGCGTGACGTCAGTTGTGACGTCACGGCGCCGACGTTCAGCCTTAACATCGGGTGTTCCTGTATGGGAGAGCTTCCGTGCCGGCGGCTGAGTGAATACTCGGCTCAGGTGCGGTTTCGTTCTCCCCATTGGTCCACTGGCGTGGCGTTGGCGGCTTTTATGTACACTCCCCATTGCAGTAAGCTGATCTATTGACCAGTCTCCCTCTGGGGTCATTGCACACCAGTCATGTCCACCTCCTGGTGGAGCATCCATGCAGCATTAGGGTAAGGCTCCCCCCTTTTTTGTTTCCAGCATTTTTTCACCTTTATTCTTGGAGTTAATTTCTTGCTCAATATTTTTTCTACTTGTCACTTATTCATTTTAGATTTTTTCACACCCTTTTATAGACCCATGCATTTTTTTATAGATATTCCCATACTTTTAGGCACTATTCCCACTTTATTATTATTATCTTTTCTGGAGCTTTTCTAGGTTCACTTATACTCAACTACTACTATTACTCAGAGTATATTGTTGTTATAATCATATATATATTTAATATTTCGCTCCTAGATACTCCTGCTCTATGAAATACACCTCAACTTTTTGCCACATGGAGTTCCTATCCATTTCTTGTACGCCCTCTTTACCCTTTGATGTTGCATCGTTGTACTATGCTGTCTCAGCTCCTGTGGGAGGCCCGTGTTCTCGGCCGGCCCTGTGCCAGCTGCCCCGCATTGCATTTGTTGTCCGGGTTGGTGAGTTTGCTGGACAATCATCTATACTTACGAACAACACTTTTTTTGAGATATTTTCCTTTTAAAGTATAGTTTCTTACAATCTCTATACACATTTTCCATAGCATTACTTACCGCATCCGCTCCTGACGAGTGGGAAAACCCATGAAACGCGTAGAGCTTTACTTGATGCCGCAGCTACATTCCATACAGACCAATACTCAATCTTACATCACCAGTCTACTCTACAATGTTTTTATACTTATTTATAGATACGCAGATATTCTGTGGATGCATGTGCTAGCGGTGGGCATGGTGCCTGTGGCACGTGTATGTACCAGCTTCCCCTTTTCTACTTGTTTATACATCTACCATTCTGATCATGCGTTGTTATGTATGTACTGCTTTTATTTATATTGCTTAGCTTCTGCATGCTCTATATGTATATATATATGAAATGAACTGTGATTTAATGTCAATAAAATACTTTATACCAATCTTCCTCCACTATTCAATTGCTTCATATAAAGTCCCAAACTCCCTTTTCTTTTGCTATTCAAATTCAGGTACTCACACTGCTTGCATTTAAAATAAACCTAATGATGTGCAGCGAGGTGCTGGCAAACTTTGCCTGTGTCATCGTATGACATTCTGTAAAACCAGCTGCAGTCAGCCTGTTTCCCTCTAGTGTTCAGCCTGGACACTGTCATCATCTCCTGAATGCAGAGTAAGCAGAGACCACAGCCGAGAGCAGGGGATTGTGGCATATGTTGTCTGAGGAGCCAGGATTTGCATTGGAGCCAGACTGCTGTAGAGTACGTTTTCCAGTTGGCTGGGAGAGAGAGAAGAATGCTGGGTGAGGACACATATAGCCTGGTCTGGGGAGGAGTCTTTCTCTCGGGACCATGGCCATAGTTGCCAACATTGTAAAAAAAAAATGTGGGACACTTTTGTGGCTGTAGGCGGAGCCGTACAATAATTAGGGGGAGGGGCATTCATTTGTAGGCGTGGCTTAGAAAAATATACAAGCGCGGCGTGGCGAAAAATGGGCGTGGTTTACACAACATAGTGGGCGTGGATTAAATGAGCGTGGCTCAAGAGGGTGTGGTTAGAGTCTGAGATGAATGAGGGATGGAGAGGGAGGGAGGGGGAGAGGGATTAGAGGGGGAGAGGGATTAGAGGGGGAGAGGGAAATGACGGGACAGCAGCCCCAGATCCTACACAATAAAAATATGTGTATTCTAGAAAGTTTAACAATCAGCAGATAAAGATACTCCAAACACCTGGTGTTAGCACTTCAATCATCCCGGCACCATGGTTGTTATGGTGTCAGGATGATTGAAGTGCATTATTTCTATTATTACATTGTAATATAAAATGAAATCATTCAACTCACCATAATGCAGAATCAGTGGGATCCCTGAGCGTGTCACTAGGCACGTCGCCTGCCACCAGCCGTCTGTCCTTGCGTCAGATGTCCCAGCAGAGTCCGTCCTTGCATCAGGTGCCCCCAGCGGAGCCCCCCTCACACCAGGAGTCCCCAGCGGAGCCCCCCTCACACCAGGAGTCCCCAGCGGAGCCCCCCTCACATCAGGTGTCCCCAGTGGAGCCCCCCTCACATCAGGAGTCCCCGGCGGAGCCCCCCTCACATCAGGGGTCCCCGGCGGAGCCCCCCCTCACATCAGGAGTCCCCGGCGGAGCCCCCCCTCACATCAGGTGTCCCCGGCGGAGCTCCCCCTCACATCAGGAGTCCCCAGCGGGGCCCCCCCTCACATCAGGTGTCCCCGGCGGAGCTCCCTCTCACATCAGGTGTCCCCGGCGGAGCTCCCCCTCACATCAGGTGTCCCCGGCAGAGCTCCCCCTCACATCAGGAGTCCCCAGCGGGGCCCCCCCTCACATCAGGTGTCCCCGGCGGAGCTCCCTCTCACATCAGGTGTCCCCGGCGGAGCTCCCCCTCACATCAGGTGTCCCCGGCAGAGCTCCCCCTCACATCAGGAGTCCCCGGCGGAGCCCCCCCTCACACCAGGTGTCCCCGGCGGAGCCCCCCTCACATCAGGTTTCCCCGGCAGAGCTCCCCCTCACATCAGGTGTCCCCGGCGTAGCTCCCCCTCACATCAGGTGTCCCCAGTGGAGCCCCCCTTGCTTTAGGTGTTTGTCCCCAAAGGAGCCCCCCTTGCATCAGGTGTGTGTCCCCAAAGGAGCCTCCCCTCACATCAGGAGTCCCACAGCGGTGCGCCCCCCCACCTCAGAGGTGTCCTAGTAGTCACGTGTCCGCAGCATGGCTAGAACCCCCGCCCCTTTCCATATCAGACAGGAAGACGGCTGGGGGGGGCTAGACGGAGGTCCTGTGTCGCCGCCCACCCTCCGCACCACTCCTGCCTCGCCCCACCTACCCCCCACCCCACTGCCAGTCTGATATGGAAAGGGGCGGGGGGTAGGCGGGGTGAGGCGGAGCGGGGCGGAGGGTGGGCGGCGGCGCAGGAGCTCCGTCTAGCCCCCCCAGCCGTCTTCCTGAACTTCATCAAAATGGCGGCCGACGGAGACATTGTCTCCGCTGGCCGCGGACCTCTAGCGGCGGCGGCGAATCGCCAGGAACCGGATTTCTCTGGACATTTCCCGGGACACCAGAAATTCGGGAATTGGGCCCAAGTACCGGGAATGTCCCGGGAAATCCGGGACAGTTGGCAAGTATGCATGGCCTTCAGCTGAGAGCAGGGACCCGGCCGCTCCTGTGGAAAGTGAGAAGGCACCGTGGCCTAGGCGGCATCTCTCACATCCTGCACATGGGGTAATGTCATCCTTGATAAGGGGAAAGGTGCTAAATCCATATCAACTACAAATATATTCTTTGACAGCAAAGGTTCTCCACGGCTCATGGAACTCAGAGGTGACCTTTGGGTTCTTTGATTTCATAACAGCTGTACCAAGCTGGTCCACGAGAAGAATGTAGGCCACTCCTGGGATACCGAAGCTAACAACTTTTTTCCAAGAAACTAAGAAATCTGACTGGATGTCTTAGCTCTGTCACCTAGAGACCCAGCTGTATTGCCCAAATAACTTTTCCTTTGTGTTCAACTCGGTATATGTTCTAATCAACTCTCCCTGTCAGAACACAATAGCCTGGCTTAAACTGAGCATGTGCACTTGTTGCCAACACTGCTCTGCAAAATCCAGTGGGGACATGGACAGGAGGGGGAGACAGAGAACAGCAGGATCAACCATTTTTTTTTAAAGCGGAAGTAAACCCATCCATAAAACAGTTTCATTTCCGGCACGTGCCGTAAATGTAACACTCCCATTGGTTGTGCTCTCGAACAAACTGTCAAACCATCCAATGGCTGGTGTCATAACTGACCACACGTGCAGCATCATGGCAGTTTTAGATTAAACAGAGGCAAAGATGGCAGCTTCCTTGGCTGAAAATGATAGGAGGGTTTACTTACACTTTAAATCAGAAAATTAATCCCATAGTGACTGAATGAGTATGAACAGCATGTAACACAGCATTTATTGATAGTTTTTTAATGATGTGAGTTTAATGACACTTTAAATAACTTTAAATAAATATTAATTGATTGTTGTACACAAGAGGCACTTATTTTGACAAATGCTCCTCTAATAGTATGAAACTAATATAAGAAGTCATATCTCTGAAGTCTACCTGGTGCATCTTGCACAACCTGCCAATCACCCAGATCCATCCCAGTATTGTTTTGTTATCTGCTGAGATAACCAAGTAATATTATATACTTGTGGGACTGGCTGCATAATTGTACCCATGAGGAAACCAGAGTCTACACATACCGTCTCTCATCTCTAAAATATTCCCATAGCTGCTACAGTTCACAGCAAACAGTAGACTGGAGTCTTGGAAATGCAGTTTGTTAATTTATAACTCCATATTTGTGAAATGGAGTGCTCAAACTTCAAGTATCTTAAAAGAGAAGTATGGGTTTCCTTTTTTTTGCTTACATCTCTATTCTATGTGAGCTGCTGATATCTATAAATCTTTCCAGCCCTCTCAGAAGTGCCCCCATTCTGTTAAAATCGAGCTAAATACCTGTGGGAGGGGCAACAGACTTTTTATACAGTGTAATACCGACAATGGTCTGGCTCTGGAGTCTGGATTCACCCACTTTCCTGTCATTTTGCTTGATTAATGTCGTCTCTCTGCTCACTCCCGAGACTTTAGAGTGTAGCTGCTCCCTCCTTCCCCTCCCTTCTCCTCCCTCCCCCCCAGCATGGTTCAATGGTCAGAAGAGTCGGCAGAGATAAGAGCACTTCAGTCAGTGACTAAGGTAGGAGAAGTCACTGATGGTAAGTTCAATACACTTTATTGTCTTATGTTCTGAATATACTTCAGAACATTTACAGCCATGTCCCCACATCCCTAATATTTATTTATTCATGCTGGCACGCTCTTCATATATGTTTCCTTTCTCCTCCTTCTCTCTCCCTTGCTTATTCTCATTATCCCAGATCCAGTATACTTCCTGATTCCATTTACCCCACATATGGCTTAATACATTTGGTATACGAGTATCCGATGTCCTGTATACAAATTTTAGAACCTAATATAGTAAGTATGAATCTGAGACTATGTTAGATCAATTTCTGATATGTATAGATGTGGACCCCATTAACATTGGAGGTTCCACTTTACTTTTACTTATATTTATTTTCTATAAATACTATTTGTGGATATCTCCCTGCCAGGTTCGCTCTTTTCTGCCCCCTGCAGCCATCTATTGTACTCGGCGCTTCGGGTGTGGTTCTGAAGTTGTCCGTGTTCATAACCGGTGTCTCTAAGGTAGTCACAAATTTCTTCCCCCTGTGGGTGATTTGGTTTGGGTGGATGGGTGAGGGGTGAGCTGTGAATATACGGTATAGCATCTGTGGCCATGCCTTTGGGTGTGGAGTAATTGGTTTCATGCATGACGGCTCACAAACATAGTAGAAAATATTCCTTAAATGTTTTAATGCACTTCTCATATTATTGCATTTGTAAGGCTGCATACAAAATATCTGACTGTTATTTTTTCTATAGATTATAGAGTACCGCAGTAGGTAAAACCTTCTGTCCCTGAGGAAGCCATCTCCGGCGAAACATGTAGGACTCCTTTAATACCTATTCACGGGACGGGCCACCACACTCCCAGGCTGAATCTCGTTAAAAATCGCTACTAAGGATTTTAAAAGGTCTATTTTTTGATGCACACCTAATCTCTGTAATCTGTACAAGTTGTTTTTTAAGACTTTTGTTATTAATAAAAATATATGTTTTTACCTAAATAAGGTTGTTGTCTTTGGCACTGCTATAATCCCTATATACCTTCCTCCCACTTTTTATGATTTTCAGGAATTTTCCAACATTCACTCAGTAGTCAAGAATCAGTCCAGAGTGGTTAGTTTTGTTTTCAGTTTATTAGGGGATGAACTTGGATAGGGATTGGAAGGTATGGGATGCTCAGAGCTGTAATTTGGATGCTGTCCTCCCATAGGATAAACGGATCAGCTCAGTGTTAGCAAAAATGTTCCAAACACTGAATGCAGATGTTCTCTCTCTTGTAGAAAATACACTTGCACCTGACTCTTCCATAGATTCCCCAATCAAGAAGGGTAGGGTAGCTGTACTGGCTGTAAGTGTCTTTTAGCTGTCCCTTTGGTAATAAGCAAGCTGGGTATTGTACCTGGCTGCTTTTCCTCTGTCAGGCTTTGGGGTGCAGTGGTTGAACTTACTCACTTAGTCCCGTAGGTGAATCCTGAGGCTCACACAGACCTCCTGCTGAACAGGTCCTGACCTTGGCTTTCAGGGTGTCTTCAGCTAAGCCTAGCTGAGGCTGAAAGGGTGTAAGGTGTCAGATGTTTTTGGTCTCTCTCTGACTCCTTCCTTCTGTCCAGGGGCAGCACCCCCCCCCCAGCACAGGGATACCCCCCAAGCAACTGGTCCTTGGACTCTGTTTCCCCCATGGTCAGGCTCCAGAATATTTATGGTCCATCTCTCCACCTTCAGGGACTTCCCCACCATGCGATTGGAGGAGACTCCATAAATATTCAGGCCTAATCTCTGCTCCTCTGCCCTCTAGAACCCTACAGCAGTTCAAGAAGAACAAAAACAAAAGCTCAGCCCTCCAGGCTCTACCAGCTATCTCTAAACAAATTAACCCTGGTGGGTCAGTTGGGGGTCACCTGCACCAACCCCCCCTCCGGTCGGTTACCAGCCCCACACTTCCGCCATCTATTGCGTGGGAAGCAGTTCCATCCAGGCGACAGCCTCCCCTGTGTCTCCTCCTCTGCATCATGGCAGCTGTGCGTCTCCTCCCTCCTTCTCCTAGGCCAAAAGGATCGCTTCTCCTTTCGGCCAATTGGGAAACAGGTCTCATGACCCGATCCTGATTGGCCGAGAGTAGAATCAGTGTAACATTAGTGAATATTCATTCGCTATGGTCACACAACTGGGTGGGCTCGGGGCGCAGTAGATTAGACAGCGCTCCAACGGGCGATAGACGGCGGCTTCTATCGTGTCTCCTCCTCCTCTGCATCACAATGGCTTCCGCTGTGTGTCTCCTCCCTCTTCCTAGGTGTCCACTAAGATCGCCTGTCCTTTCAGCCAATCGGGTGATGGGTCTCAGGACCCGATTCCTGATTGTCCAGAACGAGGATCAGTGTGACAATAGCGAATATTCATTCGCTATTGTCACACAAGTGGGTCTGCTCGGGGCCCACCCTTTTTTGAAGCCTATTAGAGCCTCTGGCTCTAATCACGTACTTAAACCCACCCCCCATTGGAATCCATGCGTCCAGCACCCTGCATGTAGATTAGGGGGCCAGACGCATGGATGGGGGGGGGTGGCGCCTGTGCTCCCCTAATGGACGGGCCCTCGCTGCTCTGCACTATTACTATTACTAGCAGGGTTGCAAGATAGAGCACAAGGTGGTCAGGGTGCACAAGTGATTAAACACCAAGCAATAGCACCATTAAAAGGGGAGGAAGTCACATGCCTTCCATAATCAAAATTACGGGTACTTCTCTTTACTCCTAGGACCTGATGGGAAAAAAAGGAAGTGAAGGAAGGTAAGCTGCTGGGGCATGCGGTAGTCAAGTGAACCCTACATGGGCAAAGCAGAGGTTCATTTAAAGGTACAGTGACACCTGTCATTTTGATTGAAAGCGCATCATCCATCCATTACTTCTACAGTATCACAATACACTGCACTAGATTCTTCCTATGTACACAGAGTTTCCAAACTTAGCCTGCATTGTACAACAGGCATCTTTTGCTGCAAGGCACAAAACTTAATTTGATGTTTGGACTGTATCATATTTCTTGCCAAGACAGCAATAAATTCTAATATGTTACCAAACAGCAAATTGCTGTTGCCTTTATGCAAGCTTTCTGAGCCCTATCTGGAGGAGGTAGGAAAGGATCCAATTTAATAGCATGCTGTTTGCAAAGCTTGAATCACATTATCTGCTTATTATATCATATAGTATGGCAACAGCAGGGGGAATTTCAGGATTCTTAACCAGTTTATTGCATATGGGACACAATGATGCAGTGATCTGCTTTATTTATTGTGTTGAGCTGTTATGCATGGAAAGGAAGTTGGGCTGTGGACTACCATCTCAAAAATGTCAGAATTTGGATTTAAAGGAGAAATTTAGGTTAAAGGAAAGCTCAAGCAAGAATTATAAAAATGCTAGGACACTGACTTGCACTTGACATTGTTTGGTGCTATATTCTGGTATTAAAGAAGATGCAAACCCTAACTGGATAACATTTAGTTTACTAAATTTTGCTAAGGCTAGGTTTCCACTATTGCAACCTGAAAGTCGCACGATTTTGCTGCGATTTTGATGTGACTGGAAACAATGCCTGTGTATTCTTGAGGTCTATGTACCTCAAGTCTCATCAAAGTGGGACCAAAGTAGTGCAGGGGCTACTTTGAAGTCGATGTGACTTGAAGTCGCACAGATATGAATACTCATTGGTACTCATTGGAAATCATGGGGAACGACTTGTCATGCGACTTTGCAGTCCCAAGTCGCATGACAAGTCGCACTAGTGGAAACCGACACTGTGTATAAAACAGTTTAAATTTTCACAGTTTTCACCTTTTTAAAAAAAACAAAAAATCTTTACATCTTAGTGTTGCTGATTTCCTGTAGCCTATTTCAGCCACTTCCTGTCTATATGTTCTCACTCCAGCATTAGTTGCATATGATTGCTGTTGTTCAACTTCCCGATATGGACAATGGTGCGCCATGCGTGCAAAATGTATATAGGCGTGATAGCTGACATATGCCAGGGGTGGATGTGACCGGGTGACAAAGCAAGCGGACAATTGTAATCCAGTTGTCACCCAATAACAGTAAGTGCCGGAACAAGCACAATAACAACAGGATCACCAGGTAGTATTTGATCCCCTTCATGATCAGAAGCCACTGATACCTACTGTAGATGATAAGTCAAATTTAGCAGCATCAACATTGGTTAATTCACCAATAATTAGATTACCAATTTGCTTAACTAAATATTTTGTATATATTTTAAAGGACATATAGGCCTTTTATTTGTTATGCCAATGTATTAAATACTCTTTTTTTTTAAAGTGTTACTAAACCTAGGACCCGGCATTCACTATATCTGGTCCCACAGTACACAGAACATACAAATGCCATCATTTTAGTAAATATAAACTGCTAAATACCTTTTGTGATAGACCGCCTGGCACCCCGTCTGGGTGCCTCCGCCAAGCTACAGCTTCCTCCACTCTGGAATCAGGAACCCGGTATTATAGCTGAGAAATGCACCAAGAACTAGACGACACTAGCTTAGGTGCAAACTGGAACTGACCCTTTATTGTAAATTCTCACTGAATATATACCACACAAGATCAGGTAAGAGCTTGATCACCTTACCTAAACAATGCAAACTGTAAATAGTAATACTGTTAGCACATCTAAGGAACAGCCAACAGCTAAAAGTGATCTAATTAACAAAAGCTAATCAACAGCTAGCCACCGAGACAGTTCAGTGCTCACATAGGAGTACATGGAACAAAACCAGCTCTCTCAATGAACATGTACAGTATAGTTCCAAATAAAACAAACCAGGAATAGTGTTTAGGGCAAATACAATTAAAAAAATGAAAACCAAAAAGGGAAATATAACAAATAACAGGGTGAATGTGGGCAGAAAAGATCCCTGCAGCAAGTGTCCGTGACACCTTTTCTCATCAGCAGTATTTAGCTGTCATGTGACTTCTAACAGTGTCTGCCCAAGCACTGGTTAAAACTTGTAAGTGGAGTTTTCATTCTCCTCTGACTGTCCTATGAGGCTGCATTACCCCTGACCCTCTGTCTGGACAGAGCTGATTGGCCCTGTGCCGATCACATTCACCCTCCCAAATAAAAACATTTTAGCAATACACACCAAACTGAGCATGAGCAGAGTGCCGTCAAGGCTCTGTACTGTCAGGAGATGGATTGGGCACTGTGGAAGAGTGGGAGGATCAGAGAAGACAGGATCAAACAGCCTTTTTACACAGTGCTGGAGGATTAAACCCTTGGGATCCAGACTGATTTTACTGTTGTGGATTTAGTAATACTTAACACAAAAATGTGAAAAAGATTGTTTGCAATTTTTAAATGTATCCTTTTTAATAATGCAACTGTATTTGGCATTTACAGTGCTAGACTGTACTGTATGTATGGTTTGGATAGAGTAGGAAAGGGCTAAAACCCCTGCCAGGTTTTTTTTTTTGGGGGGGGGATGCATTAAGGTGAAACACCGTGAGGGTTTACAACCCTTTTAAGCCTAATGGTTAAATCTCTACAAGAATAAAAACAATAAAATAAGGACTGTCCTTATTTTATTCTTGTAGGGATTTAAGCATTAGGCTTAAAGTGGATGTAAACCCTCACATATACCCAGTGAAGTGAACAGCCTCAGATGCTACACAGAGATGAAACAAATCCTCCTACATAAGTTTTACATGTAAATCAACTGTCTTCAGCTTTATATATTCTTTAGAAAGTGCACATCCTGTTACAGATTTTCACTTCCTGTTCAGCACTGGGAGTGGATTATTGGCATACAGCCAAGACAGCTGATTGGAGGAAAGGCACACACCCCCACTCTACATTGGCAAAGGAAGAAAGGAATGTGCAGAGCTCTGCTTTAATACGGCAATCTATTTATAGCAACCTCCCAGGACACAAACTTCAGGCTGCTTTTATCTCCTGTGTCAGAGAAATGTCAGAAGTTATCAGGCTGATAACAGAGCTATGGAACAGAAGAAACACACAGGACTCAGTGCTTTGAAGAGAGATAAGAAAACACTACTGATATTTGTGCCCAGCTCAAATTTCATGAATCGGGTTTACATCCACTTTAACTACAAATAAACTGACAGTGTTGTGGTATATTGCTCTAAAGGTGGCCGCGAGGTGACTTTATATTGGTATATAGGCTCTGGAATGGCATGATAGTGGTAAATCGGACCTTTTATTTTGAAGATATTTGTCCCCAGCTAAATTCCGTTTTGACCCCTTCCCCATATCACGCAGCTTCCGGGATTAGGCTTGGTTGAGTTGCGGCTGATTAGCCGCCAGTGTGTGAAGGGGATGCAAGGGTGTATGTGAGCTTATTTAAACCACGAGGTGACATCTTAGCCCACCCCTACTGAAGAAGTCTACACCTTGATGTAACGCGCATAGGGGGCGGAGCCTGCATGCTGACGTCACATTGCAGCCATCTCGTTTGTGAGAAACCAATGGTTTTATGCCTGATCAGCTAGCACTGCTTGTGCCACACTTGTGAGTTTTTTAACCTTGTTTTATGGGAAATAAATGTTATATATACGGAGAGCACTAGCTTCTGCCATTTCTTTCCTCACATATCCGTCATTAGTGAGAGGTAACGAGGCTCATTGAGCCAGTCAAAGGAACTGTGATTGATAGAAGATCGGAATGCCAACACAACGCCATATTAATCTCTCATCCCCAGAGAGGAACTGCTGATTTTGACCTGCTGGTGAAACAGGGGTCAAAATATGGGGTGAGCGGCCATTGCACACTGGTGGAGGCGAGCACTTGCAATGTTTTTTGGATTTTTCTGCACTTCCGGGTAGACCGCTTTTGTTGATTGGTCACATCAAGATATCATTTTAGACACTATTTTAAATATTTTCATGGACTTTATTTTCATGACTGTTTTCAGAACTGTGGTGATATGGTTAGGATTGTAATATTGTTTGTCATTAGCACTGTATCACTTTATCCTATTAATGTTTGGTTTATATTCATCTAATGCAGATCTAGTAGCGTAGCACTTATTTTGAGTTAGGTATTTGTGGTACTTTAGAGGAGAAAACTGTAAATGCAGATGCACTGATTTTATTTATTTTTTTAATAGTTGACCATAGTTCTGCCTTCTTCCATCTCTGGACAAAGTAAACCCCCTTTCCATTCACCATTTTTTAAATACAACTTTAAAACCACTGTTATTACTCGCATAGTTGTACCATCATGTGCTTCTTACCAGGCATCTCTTCCCAAAGTAAAGACCAGTGGACCACTGCTGCAGTCTGTGCTAACCACTGACTGGTCCCTTTTGCCTTTCTGCCCACCCCTTGTCCTGGCCCTGCTCTGCTGTCCAGAAGAGAACAGAGTGCTTCACAAGACCACAAATTTAGGAAAGCAAAAGTGACCTATAGATTATTTTTGTAAACTAACATGGCTATTATTTGGGGAAAGCGGTGGGGGAGGGGATTACTCAGAGAACATCAAAATTATTTTTATTGGCTACCCCCTAAAGATATTTCTGTGCAAGCAATAGATGTTCAGAAAAGTTATGTCATGATCATGCATCCTACAGAGTTGGTGTTGATCTTCAGACGCAGCTAAAAAAAATATTGACATGGAACGTAAAATGCATATATTTTTGGGGAATTTCATTTGTGGCACATGGGTACTGACGAATAGAAAACTAAATGCTGGCAACTCTGAAAATTCTGCTGTAACCTTTTATTATAACATGACCATAAAAATGTGGCCACTGACGCGTTTCGGCACTTAGCTTTGTTGACAGCACAGTCACCATAGAAAAATACAACATATAAATAAAAGAAAATAAAAGAATAATGTATGTCACTCCCACTAATTAAATGATGTCAGTAATTGAAGGTAAACGAGAACACCACTGCAGGTGCATGTTTCTCAGGAAGTGATAACAAGCAAAACATATCATAACATGAATCACTGAGAAAGAAAAGAAAAGGAAACGCGTATCAGTATAAGAAATCACATAGTTTAAAAAGATAAAAAAATACAAAATAAAATAAAAAATAGATTTAAAGATTAAAAAGATAAATAAAAATTGCTAAATGTGTATCGCAAAGAAAAAGAAAAAAAAAACGCTAAATGTGTATCGCAAAAAAAAAGTAAATAAAAACAAATCGCTAAATCTGTATCACAAAGAAAAAAATTGGAGAAAAAGGTCAACATCATAAAGCAGATTCATACCTGAGGGCACTGAATTAAAGATCCACCAGACTTCTCTCTCAAGAAGCCTGCGGTATAGATCGACCCCCACCCCCCCGTGGTAGTTTTTTTACTTTTTCTAAACCATTAAAAGAAAAAGCAGACATATTCCCTGCATGGAGATGTTTAAAATGTTTTGATACATTGGAGAGTCCCTTGTCTGATGGATAAGATACTCCATGGTAATGTTCTCCTATCCGTGTTCTCAATGGTCTTGTGGTGCACCCTACATATTGTAGATTGCACTCTACTGAATAGACCACATTATTAGTACCACAATTAATGTAATGACGGATTGTGAGCTCTTTACCTGTGGAGATTGACTTAACCACTCCGGATTTTTTCTTGTGTTTCTGACAGAAACGACAGGTGCTAACACCATAGACATAAGATCCTGTGGTGTTTAACCATGTACCTACAGAAACTTTAGACTGGTACAAACTGGGAGACAGAATGCCACCCAACGTATTACCCCATTGACTACTGAATCTACAGCCAGCTTCTATAATGGATGTTAAATCCTCATCAGTTGACAAGATACTCCTTAAACTCCTTACTCCTGAAACTCCTGTGAGTACCGTATTTATCGGCGTATAACACGCACCGGCGTATAACACGCACCCCAAGTTTAGGAGGGAATTTTAAGGAAAAAAACTTTTAGGAGGGAAGTTTAAGGAAAAAAAACTTACATTTAAATGCCCATCAATGCAGCGTTATCGTGTCCATCTGCAGCCTTGTCAGTGTAGCCTTGCCCCAGTGTCCAGTGCAGCCTTGTCAGTGCAGCTTTGCCCCAGTGCAGCCTTGTCAGTGCAGCTTTGCCCCAGTGCAGAATTGTCAGTGTAGCTTTGCCCCAGTGCAGCTTTGCCCCAGTGCAGCCTTGTCAGTGCAGCTTTGCCCCAGTGCAGAATTGTCAGTGCAGCTTTGCCTCAGTGCAGCTTTGCCCCAGTGCAGCCTTGTCAGTGCAGCTTTGCCCCAGTGCAGAATTGTCAGTGCAGCTTTGCCCCAGTGCAGCCTTGTCAGTGCAGCTTTGCCCCAGTGCAGAATTGTCAGTGCAGCTTTGCCCCAGTGCAGCCTTGTCAGTGCAGCTTTGCCCCAGTGCAGAATTGTCAGTGCAGCTTTGCCCCAGTGCAGCCTTGCCCCAGTGCAGCCTTGTCCCCAGTGGTCAGTGCAGCCTTGTCCCCAGTGGTCAGTGAAGCCTTGTCCCCAGTGGTCAGTGCAGCCTTGTCCCCAGTGTACATTACATGATCGCCGCCGACATACACAAGTTTAGTTTGTATTTTTAAATATGGCGCCGCGGAGTTCGGAGGGACTCGCTGAACGAGCGCCGCCGAGAACACAGTGACTGGGCGGAGCCGAGATACACATAGCCGAGGGTTCTCGGCTCTTCTCGGCGCCGTTCACAGTCATGCCCAGTCCCTATGATGGACATAACACAGGTCCAATGGCGGGACTGGGCAGGACTGCGAACGGCGCCGAGAAGAGCCAAGAACCCTCGGCTATGTGTATCTCGGCTCCGCCCAGTCACTGTGTTCTCGGCGGCGCTCGTTCAGCTGAGAGTCCCTCCGAACTCCGCGGCGCCATATTTAAAAATACACGCTATGTGAATGTCGGCGGCGATCGCTCCAATAGATCACAAAATAGCGGGGATCGGCATATAACACGCACCCACGATTTTCCCCTGATTTTAAGGGGAAAAAAGTGCATGTTATACGCCGATAAATACGGGTAGTTACAAAGGTAATTGGTTTAGTTTCTCGAACCATGTTATTTTTGAATTGGGAATTCTTTAGAACGGTAGATCTATCCCTATTTTTGTCTACACATATGGCCCTATTATTGTCCTTTTGTCCATACTGACGTGCCAAAAGTCTGAAGCACACAACTTTACATTCTTCAGAGAAAGTTTCTGTTGTAGAACAGTTGCACCTGGCTCTGATACAATCACCCACTGGGACTGAGCGTATGGTGTGCGTCGGATGGCAACTAGTGGCCAGTAACAATGAATTGCCGGTGCACTCCTTTTGGTAAGTCTGAGTATGAACGGTTCCATTAATGATAGAACCCTCTAAGGTAATGTCCAGAAAATTGATACAAGCAATATATCACACTGAACTGTCAGGTAGTGTGTGAGTCAGCGCTCACTGGCAGCTAAAAGGTGGATCATAAGGGATCAATAACAGGGTGGAGGGAAAAACAACAAGATATACCCAAAATGAATTAATAAGAATTAGTCCATACAGTCCATAGTAGTAAGGCATATCAAGGAGAAGTCCACAGGACGGATGGATCCGCAGGTGGATGGGGATTGCACAGTCACCGGCAGCGCCTCAGCAGGAAATGGGAGTTCCCTCAGGCAAACAAAAACAGCGGAAAGAGCGCGCCTGGGTCAGTGTGATAGTAAAAGCAAGAAACACTTTATTCAGATACACTTTCATAAAAGTATCTTGCAAGCTGCACACAGGGTGGATGTGGATCACCAATCAAGCAGTCAGCTGTCACAAGGGGCGAGAAGACCACTGTGGGGATAAGCTCAGACCTGCCATATGGTGGTGTATAACCAGCAGTGTCTCCAGCTCTCACAGAGCTAGCAAGAGACTAAATCAGGAGGCAACGCGTTTCCGAGGCGCCGCCTCTATCTTCAAGCAAACCAGAAAATTGATAGTTACATCATGATGTTCAAAACGAAATTCTAAATTAAAATAATTATTGTTAAGATAAATGACAAAAGACTAAACATCTGCAGGGGCTCCAACCCATAGCAAAAGCAGGTCATGTATATGACGACCATATTATTTGATATGGCTCATGAAGGGATTGGAGGGAGAAAAAACAGAGACAATTCCTCCCACCATCCCATATACAGATTTGCTATAGTTGGCGGAAACTTAGCCCCCATCAATGCACCTCTGCATTGGAGGTAGTACACATTATCAAAAATAAAATAATTGTGTCTAAGTAGAAAATGGGTACTGACAGTGAATATCACGTTCTGAATACAAATGAGACCCTGACAAATTCCCAGCCTCAAGTATCCGCCACCCACTGTTTACAATTAGTAAAATTTTTTTTTTTCTTACTTGTTGTCATACCTATAAGCTCAACCAATGTGTTTGGGCATCCACAGAATTGCTGATACTCTAAATCACCATGAAAAGCTCTAGAGTTCCCTGATGGATGTCTGCTTTGAGATAAGAATTGTTTCCTAGTACTTCTGCATGCATTTACAAATAACAGAATAAAGCTATTATGAAGGCTTCCATAAATCCTCTTTTTTTTCTGCATGTTGTACACCATACAAAAAAATAATACCTGCTAGTAATCATAGGCTCGAACATTAGTACTTTTCCAGACTCTGTAGGTTAACGATTGTCATTAAACTGTCAGCCAAGATGGATAGGACTATACGCCTGAAAATGATTGTGAATAGCTAGTTAGTGTAAAAAGTATTAAGTGAAATTTGTTTCAAGAATACGTTAGACTAGGAGCCAAAATACATTGTTGGGGTGCATTAATGTGGATTATGTTGCATATTAACATGTGTTGTGTTAAGGAAACCTATTAATTTAAGCTTCCTAATGCATCAAAAAAGGGGCATGCACTATTTTTAGCAATGCAATACATCATTGCACAGGATAATGTGTTACTGTACATTGTGCTACACTGCATTGCAGGTGCTATTTACCAAAGACAGTACTACACCTCTGTCGCGGACACTGGCTGCAGGGACCTTTTCTGTCCACATTTACCCTGTTATTTAGTATTGCTATATTAATCTTTTTTTTGTTACATTTTTGAGAGACTGTTTTCTTGGACTTGCCCAAAGACTATTCTTGGTTGTTAATTCTGAACAATACATGATCCTTGAAAGAGCTGTTCACATTGACCTGCGGAGACGGACTGTCTAGTCACCTAGGCTGCCTTAAGTGCTGTGTTAATTAACATGTTAATTATATAATTGTCTGCTAAGTTGTTGCTAGAGGGGAGGGGGAAGTATCCATGAGCCAGCCCTACCTCATTATCTAACCCCTTGTGTTAAAAGTGTATAAAAAGGCTGTATTCTGCCCAATAAATGATTCAAGATTCTACAAGCTATTTTCGGCTAGACTTGTATTCAATACAGCTATAATAATATATCTCTCTGATGGTCAGACTGGAGGAAGTGGTATTATTGGCGGAAGCACTCAGCGGAGTGTGGGATAGGATCCGTCACAACCTCTTATGAATGAAATATGATCTGTAAATGGAGGTGGCGTGTAGGCAGGTGCCTACTTTTGGGGTACACTTTACCTGCTGTTATATAAGCAGTGTGTGAGTTTTATGTACAGTAGGCGACCCGGGGGGTTAGGTAAGGGTTAAAGTAAATGTAAAGGTGAAAAAAAAATAACACTATACTTACCTGCTCTGTGCAAAGAAAGAGAGGCCTAGAAGCTCCTCTTCTCGGGTCCCCTGCCGGTGTTCCTGGCTATGCCTTTCTGTCCAATTCCCCCAGGGAAACAGCTTCCCATGGGGGCACTTGTGCATGCTTGCTCCCGAGGCTCGCTGGTGCGTCCATTGACACAGACAGTGGGACTCGGCCCCGTTCCCGCTCCTTCGTCACTGGCTTTGATTGACACCATTGGGAGCCAATGGCTTCCAGTGCCCTAGTAAAGCTAGTGAGACATAAAAGTGAGGGGAGAGAAGGGCTGCAGACATGCACGCCGCTGGATCGAATGAGAGCTCAGGTAAGTATAGGGGGAGTGAGTGGCCAAATTTGATGCCTAAACATTTTTTACCTTAATGCAAGGAATGTTTAGGCTTTAGAACCACTTTAAGGCTGCCACTCCTAGCTGTTCATGATGCTGCCCCCTCGTGGTGTGCTATAAATACAAGGGGGGCAGCCTATCCAGGCCTCTGGGACCTTCTCATGGGAACAGTCAGGAGGGGATATTTTATATGTGATTCTGCAAGAGCATGTGACCTCCCTGTTAGGGAACCCAGTCAGGTGCTGGAAGTCAGAGCATGGACCTTGATAATGAACTCTTTGTGTCTGAGAATTATGAACTGGGCAGCCTGAGTCTGGATGAGCTAGTCAGAACCGTATATGTGAGGAACTTTAAGAGACTGTGCCCCATTATTTCTGTATTTGCAAGAAGCCTAATTAAAGTACAACTAAAGACAAAACTTTATTTTTTAGTTTTGGATAGAGTGGAGATGAATTAGAACCCCTTTCAGTTTTTATTGTTGTCTGTGCCCCCGGGAGATTTACCATCTATTTGTCCTGTCTACCATAAAGTAAGTAAAAGAAAATCACAATTTTGGGGTTGTCCACAGAAATGTAATAGAGGATAAATCTTCCAATGGTGACACTAGTTCTGGTAACCTGGGAGTTTCCAAGCGATTCCCTAAAATTGTAGGGATTTCCTCTCACCTGTTTGGCTATGGGACAGGAAGTGAAGGGAAATCTCCCCAGTGGGATACAGATGGCAAGAAATAAACTGGCAGGGGTTATGACCACCCCCCTCTACTTACTCTATCCCAAAAAATTGTCTATAGTCAGTGTCGGCCCGTCCATAGGGGGTGCACGTGGCCGCTCCCCCAATCTGTTTTTTTTTTTATGCATGTGATTAGAGTCAGAGGCTCTAATAGGGTTCAAAAAAGGGTGAGCTCTGGGCGCATAGCACTGCGCCCGAAGCCCACCCAGTTGTGTGAGAACAATGAATGAATATTTGCTATTGTAACACTGATTCTCCTCCCGGCCAATCAGGAAGCGGGTCCTGAGACCTGTCACCTGATTGGCTGAAAGGAGACCTGATTGGATTGGCTGCCAAGAGGAGGAGGAGGGAGGGAACGAGTAAGCAGCAGCCCGCAGTGAAACCGCCTGCCGCACGCGAGATGAGGTAAGTGCAGGGCCCCGACTACCGACTAACTGACCCAAAGGCTGCCCGTGACCCAACCGACAGTGGCGATGGGTAGATTGTTTGCCGCCCCCCCAAAAAAAACACCATCCGCCACTGCCTATAGCTCTACATTAAATATTCTCAAAGTTACTAAATGCCTGGTATAAAGTTACTACAAAATGTGCATACAAGGTATATGAAAGAACAAGGCTTACAGTAGGGAATGAACAGTACCAAGGTTAATAAGTGGTGAATGCTGCATAGAGAGAGAAATACCATCTTGCTGTTGCCATGAGTAACTGGTGGAGTGTTTGGTGATGAAACTGCCAGCTGGCTAGTGTACAGTGGCTTGGCAATGATGACTGTGTGGTCCAGTAGCAGGGTATTTTCTGAGCGCAACTCCCCCTCCTCAGTGACCGGTGCCCCATTCCCAAGACTGGAACCATGGCACGGAGTCCCTATATATCTAGCCTGTATGTCATGGGGAAGAATATGAAAGAGGATCCTCAGCAGTAGAGAACCTTAGCAAGATTATGTTTAACGCTAGGGAAAAGTCTCAAGTATGTCACTGGGAGTGAGGTGGCATCAAAGCTGGGCTGGACAGTGGGATACAGGCTCCATGGTATCCCCTCAAAACTGCTGCGCCATGTAAGAAAGTCTGAGTACAGTTGGTCAAGTGCAACTCTGCTGTGGAATGGCTAATACATGAAGACTTAATTGTGCCACAACATATATTTGCTTCTAAATTGGACTGCCACCCCATTTATTACAGGTGTAGCACCCTCTAGTGTGTGGTAGGTTTATGATAGGTTTGTTAGAGTAGGTTTGTTAGTGTAGGAAAATTCAGTTTAGCTCAGGGCTAAACCTAAACTGTGTATCTGGGTCAGGGTTCAGTGAGTCAGGGCTGGATGACTCATCCTGACAGCTCCTCTGATGCCTCCCCCTGGTCTAGAAGGTTGTAGAAACTTCTAGAGCTGGTGGGTGGTGGTGAGGAGGGGCTGTTTGGAATATTTATGAGGGCCTCAGTCAATCCCCAATAAAGGGCTGTCAGGGGGCAAGGCTTACCTCATTAATAGGCATGAACCATGCCAACAGGAGCAGTCGGGTGGAAGATGGCAATATAGTGCCATGGAGGCTGTCGGGGACAACCTTGGCCCGAAGCTCGGGTGTTGGTAGGATCCTGCCACAACACACAAGGCCCTTCCTGGCGACACTGGAGCAAGTGAGAGGACAACAGGAGCAGGTCAGCACTACTGGGGACCTACAAGTCTTAAGTCTTCATGCTTTCCCTGGGAAATCACTTGAGAGTCAGCCGGCTGGTGAGTGTTAGTCTGGAGGACTGTGGGGTGGAGAAGTTAGCCTGGGGGGCTCGTGAAAGGGGCAGCTGCAGCTAGGTGGGTTGGCAGTGACTGAAGAGGTGGTGATGGGTTCAGTAGCCACGGGAGGAAATGTGCAAGCTGTTTCACTGTATTTTTGCTACAATAAAAGGGTCCTCGGGTTGAGAGCTTTGTCAGATAACCAAACAGTGATTTAGCTGGGGCCTGCAAGCAAGTGTGTGCTGGAGGAAGAAGTTGAAGCTATATATAGACTGTATATAGAGAGTGGGCATTCCATAATTTCCCATCCCCATCCAAGTTATTGACCATCATTAAAGCACAAAAACAAAGCTGCGGACTGTTCTCTATCTCTGGAGTGCCTATGAAAACTCTGTGTGCCTGGCTGTGCAGGGTTGGAGATGCCAGTTTACTTGCGGCTCCTTAGGGGGTGCGCTACACAGGTACTTATATAGAACCGTCAATTTACACAGCATTTTACACATATATATATATATATATATATATATATATATATATATATATAGTATATTGTACAATCACATCAGTCCCTGCCCTAAAGGAGCTTACAATCTAAGGTCCCTAACTCACATTCATACATACAGTGGGCAAAATAATTATTTGATCCCCTGCAGATTTTGTAAGTTTGCCCACTTACAAATAAATGAAGAGTTTTTAATTTTTATCATAAGTGTGTTTTAAATGATAAGAGACAGAATATCAGCTAAAAATCCAGAAAAACACATTATAAAAATGTTATAAATTAAGTTGCTGTTCAGTGAGGAAAAAAAGTATTTGATCCCCAAGCAAAACATGACTTCGTACTTGGTGGAGAAACCCTTGTTGGCAAGCACAGAGGTAAGATGTTTCTTGTAGTTGGTTACCAAATTTGCACACATCTCAGGAGGGATTCTGATCCACTCTTCTTTACAAATCTAAGTTGCGTTGACAGTATGTTTTGGGTCATTGTCATGCTGGAACACCCATCCACGACCCATCTTCAGTGTTCTGGTTGAGGGAAGAAGGTTCTCATCCAAGATTTTACAATACAGGACCCTGTCCATTGGCCCCTCAATGTGGCAAAGTTGGTCTGTACCTTTAGCAGAGAAAAAGCCCCAAAGCATCATGTTTCCACCTCCGTGATTGACTGTAGGGATGGTGTTCTTAGGGTCATAATCAGCATTTTCTTTCTCCAAACACAGCGAGTCGAGTTAACGCCAAAGAGCTCAACTTTGGTCTCACCCGACCACAGCACTTTCTCGCAATTTTTCTCTGAATCATTTAGCTGTTTCTTGGCATGACTGTACATCTGCCTTCTTTGGAGGAAGAAAAATGCTGACTATGACCCTAAGAACGCCATCCCTACAGTCAAGCACGAAGGTGGAAACAAACTTTGGGGCTGTTTCTCTGCTAAAGGAACAGATGGACTTTGCCACATTGACAGGACAGGGCCATGTATTGTAAAATCTTGGATGAGAACCTTCTTCCCTCAGCCAGAAAACTGCAGATGGGTCATAGATGGGTCTTTCAGCATGATAATGACCCAAAGCATACCATCAAGGCGACAAAGGAGTGGCTCAAGAAGAAGCACATAAAGGTCATGGAGTGGCCTAGCCAGTCTCCAGACTTTAATCCTATAGATTATTTATGGAGGGAGCTAAAACTTAGTTGCCAAGTGACAGCCAAGAAACCTTAAGAATTTATAGAAGTCCTGTAAAGAATAGTTTATCAAAATCCCTCCTGAGATGTGTGCAAACCTGGTCACTAATTACAGGAAACGTCTTACCTCTGTGCTTGCCAACAAGGGTTTCTCCACCAAGTACTAAGTCATGTTTTGGTTGGGGATCAAATACTTAATTTACTCACTGAACAGCAACTCAATTTATAACATTTGTATCATGGTTTTTTTCTGGATGTTTAGTTGATATTCTGCCTCTATAATTTAAAATACACCTAAGGTAAAAATTAGAGAGCCTTCATTTCTTTGTAAGTGGGCAAACTTACAAAATCTTCAGGGGATCAAGTAATTATTTTCCCTACCGTACACATACTAGGGCCAATTTAGACAGGAGCCAATTAACCTACCAGCATGCCTTTGGAGTGTGGGAAGAATGCAGATTTCTCATGACCGCGACCTCCGCCTGCTTAGTAAGCAAAGTTTCTGGAGTTTCCCCTTTAGAGCGCCTCAAGCCCCATCAACAGGCAGACCTTTCAACCATTCGCCTGTTTTCCATTCATAGATTGCCCCTGTTGCACTGAAGTCCCAAGGGGGAGGTTTCTGTTGTCCAAATTAAGAAAGCAGCCTAGGCTGACAACGATTCTCCTCCATAGTAAGCGTGTCACCCTAGGACAGAAAGAGTGTCACTGGTAGGATCAACAAGTAAAAATAAAAGGGAAAACAAAAATAAAAAAAAGTAATGCAGTCACTACACTACATCAAAGGACTGGTAAGCTAAAATGTATTATGTGTTTGTTCTTGGGTTTAGATACACTTTAAACGAATAAAGATTTGCTAGATCTTCTAGTCATAGACAATATTGTCATGCTACTATATGCAAATAAATCACAATAATATTAAAAACACTGGAAAAACATTATACCTGTATTTATCAGCACGACCTTTCCTGCAGGTGTTGACTCATCACACCAAGTTAAGTGGTTCATTTTGATTTAAGCTGCAAGTGAATTATTGTGGAGATCGCTTTTCGTTATCTAAACGAAGTGAAAGATAGGTAAATTCTGAAATACAGTTGTGCTGATTCCACTGCTTTAGAGGAAAATACGCTGACCTGAAACGATCAATTATTGGCTCCTATAACCGTTTATCAGAACAATTAATGGGCGGCACTTGAAAATAATTTATACGCGGGCACTGCAGTTAATTCATGTGAAGCCTTTTAAATCACAGGGATTTTACTTATTCCTTTTTTTTTTATTGCACCACACATCAGTCTAGCTAGAACAAATTAACTACTTGTTATTTTCTCGATAGGAAAATTATAATTGGATAATAGAATTATTGTACTGTAAACGAGCAGGCTAAATTGCCCACCAAGTTCTTAGGCTGAAATGAGCTAGCTGATCCCGTTCAACTTTTGTGGGCAAACACTGAGCTTCTGTGCAAAAAGCCAGCTGCCGGTTTTGGTGGTGCTTCTGATATGGACAGCGGTTGAACCTTTGCTCAGTGCCTGCCAGAGATGTTTGCATATCAGCATTTTGGGAACTTGTGTGCAGAGTGTCCTCTTTTACTGCTCAAGTGACACATTCATATCCAAGCCTGAATGGCTTGGATCCTGTTGTCTTCAACCTACCCTGGCCTCACCGCACTCATAAACCATTGACTTTTTCTCCAGCTCTCTAACTTAAAGTCTAGTCTATACCTTGATATGACACAGAGCTGGAGGAAAGCAATGCTTTGCTGGCTCATCTGTAAAAAATAAATAAACAAAACAAAAATTTTCTGCAAATATATGTGCATCTATTATTTTTCCATTAAAAAGGTAGACTTAAAGTGGATGTAAAGCTGACATTTTTTTTTTTTTTATTATTTCATAATGTAGAGTATAAGATTTCCTATCATTTGAGCCCAGTCTTGCCACAAAGAGTTAATCCAGCTTTGAGCAATCCTCTTTTATTGTTCAGTGAGATAAATCTTGACAAACAGAGAAAAACTTTGTCAAATCCTCCCCCTTACTGTGAGTGACAGGTGATTTACATCTCGTGCACTAGCCTAAGACATGCATTATTTTTTAATTACCTCCCCCACTCCTTTTTTCAGCAGCTCTGCAAGGATTGGCTGTTCCACACCTCAGCATGATTTGGCATGCTGAAGTCATGTGGTTACTTTCCTGTCTTTTCACTGGATGTTAGAGATCATAGCAGAAGTTCAGTGTAAGAAACACACAGGAGAAAATGCATATTGACAAGGGGAGTGTAGAGGTGGGCGGGGAGTCTACTGACATCACGACTCCACCCACCGAACTCCAGACAACAGACCCGCCCACAGAATATGCAGTTTTTTGGGTCTCATAACAGACAGAGGGGAGACATGACAGGTAAAGATACATCAGGAGACATGTATATCCTTTAGGTAACTCCTATGGCAGTAGTTTAGAAAGGATGACATTGGGTTTACATCCACTTTAAGGTCCATACACACGATCTGACTTTTTGACAACAAACATGCAAATTACCTGTTTTAAGGAAAAATCCAACCGTGTGTACGCTCCATCGGACAAACTTTTTCGGTTTTCATCAGACAAACGTTCGCTGTGCAAACAGACAAACTTTCTGGCAACAAAAGTCCTATGGTGCAAAATCCTATCGTGTGTACACAAGTCCATCAGACTTTAGTCCAAAGTACAAACACGCATGCTCAGAACCAATGCAAAAGATCAGACAATACAGAAGTTGACCAAAGGGTGGCGGTAAAGAGCTGAAAAACCACGTGATTTGGTAAAAGTTAGCTGAAAAAGTCCTGCCATGTGTATGCATACCAAGTTCACGGCCAATGCCCTTTGGACAGAAATCCACGAAAAAGTTTGTTTGAAGTCCGATCGTGTGTATGAGGTTTAAGCCTTTAAAATGTCCAAAGCTTCTACAGGCCAGTCACTTCTCATGTTCTCCAGAACAGTAGAGAGAGTCTCCATGCTCTGCCTAATGCCGCGTACACACGAGCGGACTTTACGGCAGACTTTGCCCGGCGGATGGGATTTGGTCGGACAATTCGATCATGTGTGGGCTCCAGCGGACTTTGTTTTCTCAAAAGTTGGACGGACATAGACTTGAAACATGTTTTAAATTAATCCGTCAAAATCGAGTCCGGTCGAAAAGTCCGCTCGTCTGTATGCTAGTTCGACGGACAAAAAGCCACGCTAGGGCAGCTATTGGCTACTGGCTATGAACTTCCTTGTTTTAGTCCGGTCGTACGTCATCACGTACGAATTCGACAGACTTTGGTGGATTGTGTGTAGGCAAGTCCGTTCATTCAGAAAGTCCGTCGTAAAGTCCGTCGAAAAGTCCGCCGAGCAAAGTCTGCCGTAAAGTCCGCTCGTGTGTACGCGGCATAACACCACAAAGGCCACAGAAAAAACATACCAGTCCAACCACCCTCGCTGTTTTCTGGAACCCACAAGGTTATGTGGACCCTTAAGTCCATATAAATGAGAAAGCTCAAACTTTCCAAAACACGTACTTGCAGAAAGTCTACATGATGATCACCACTACATAATACGTGTCTGTCTTTGCCCTGCCCTACTGCCAATATAACAGTTGCACGCATCTGCCCCTGCCTTTCTGCCAACATAATGATTACACCTGTCGGTCCTTGCTATGCCTTGCTGTGTGCTCTTCTGTCCAAATAACAATTACACCAATCTGCCCCTGCTTTACCTCTGTAGTAATAAAACAGTTACACCTGCGTTTTTACCGAGATTGTGCCATAATTTGTGTTTTGCATTTTTTAATCTACCCAATGACAAATTAGCCCAAAAAAGCCCCCAAAAAAACGCAAATTGCTGTAAAATAAACATGGGAAGCACAACAAAAAGAACTGCAGGAATGACCAAAAGCAACATACATAGATGTAACTCGAGCCTTAGGCCCCATACAAACGATCTGACTTTCCGACGGGAAATGTTGGATGTCAGGCTGTTGGCGGAAAATCCGACTGTGTGAATGCTCCATTGGACAATTGTTGTTGGACTTTCCGCCAACAAATGTTGGCTAGAATGTTTTCAAATTTTCCACCAACAAATGTGTGTTGTTGGATTTTCCGATCGTGTGTACACAAGTCCGTCGGACAAAAGTCCAAAGTACAAACACGCATGCTCGGAAGCAGAAGCGGTCAGTCTTGTAAACTAGCGTTTGTAATGGAGAATTAACATTCGTGACATGGCAAATTATGAAATCTCCAAATGCAGCGCACATTCTCTTCTTTAATGGGATAATAATGAAGCTGCTTTGCTGGTGATACTGATGGAATTATTTCAAACGATTTTTCAAAGGCTTTTTTTTTTTTCTAGTGATATCAAAAATAATATTATAATTTTTTTTTTTTTTTTTTTTTATTTGTGCAAGTTACCACAACACCATTATCCCGTTTATAAGATCAAAGATACAACTATGTTGGTGTCCCTTGTCAATTATACATTGTATTTTTTAAAATGTAACTGCCTACTCCCAAACTGTCATTTGAAGTAAAACACATAGCCAAGTATTATTCTACACATTTTTTTTATTGTGCATTTATAAGAAAAAAAAAATTAGACATGATATCTGCCAATAGAACTTAAGCAAAAAGTGCATTCTATGCATCCAAAAATATAGAAAATATACCAAATCAGATCATTATTATTCAACCAAAAAAATAATGTCAAAGTAATAACTCCAATAATAAATAACACGTTATCTCCTCCGATTCCGCAACATGTCTGGTTGACGAACAGCCGTTCAGAAACAAACTGAAAAGCACAAAATGAAAAGCGCAAACTGAAAAGTGCTAAATGAAAAACGCGAAAAGAAAAGCACAAATCAACACTCACCAAACTTCTACTAACACAAAATTAGGAGAAGGAGCCCAAAGGGTGGCGCTAAAGAGCTGAAAAACAACATAGTACGTCTTGTACGTCACTATGTTCATAATTGTTGGCCAACATTTGTGTGACTGTGTGTATGCAAGACAAGTTTGAGGCAACAGCCTTCAGACAAAATTCCACGGTTTTGTTGGTGGAAAGTCCGATTGTGTGTGCGAGGCTTTAGGCTTCATGTACACTGCTGCTGGTAAACGGACGTTTAGGAGCAGTTGGGCGTTTTTTTCAGCTGCCCCTGAACTCTCCTCTATGTTATATTATCAGTACATGTACACAGGTTTGTTTATAGTTGTTTCTAGGCAGTTGAGTATATAAGCATTTTTTGGAAAGCAAAAAAATGCATTCAGATGTTCAGAGGCATTTGAAACGACAAATGCCTGTAACAGCTTGTAAATGTGGTAACTTGCATTTAGCCACGTTTTGTTTACAGAGATACATTTTTGACTATTTAAAAAAAAAAGAGCTTCTAAACACCAACGTGGCTAAACAAGGCATGTAAACGCGGTAAAAGGAACGTTTTTAAACAGTTACTATCTGTCAAGTTAAATCGTTTAGGAGAGGTATTAAAACGTCCCGTGTACATTAAGCCTAATACCGCGTACACACGATCGGATTTTCCGGCAACAAATGTTGGATGTGAGCTTGTTGGCGGAAAGTCCGACCATGTGTGTATGCTCCATCGAACATTTGTTGTCGGACTTTCGGCCAACAAATGTTGGCTAGCAGGTTCTCAAATGTTCCGCCAACAAATTTTTGTTGTCGGACTTTCCGAACGTGTGTACGCAAGCTCGGAATCAAGTATGAGCCGGAAGCAATCGTTCTTGTAAAACTAGCGTTCGTAATGGAGATATCACATGACTATTGAACTTCCTTTTTATAGGCTCGCCGTATGTCTTGTACGTCACTACGTTCGTGATTGTTGGCCAACATTTGTGTGACCGTGTGTATGCAAGACAAGTTGGAGCCAACAACCTTCGAACAAAATTTTTCAAGTTTTGTTGTCGGAAAGTCCGATTGTGTGTACGGGGCATTAGACTCCACGGGACTTCATTCAGGGAGGTAAGTATTTTTGAATCCCTCCAATCTTAGTTGACACCTATTCAGTCTTGTGCTTCTTCACGTAGTGGTGCTTCTGATATGGACAGCGGTTGAACCTCTGCTCAGTGCCTGCCTGAGATGTTTGCATATCAGCATTTTGGGAATTTGTTTGCAGAGGATCCTCTTTTGCTGCTCAAGTGACAAGTCACACATTCATATCCAAGCCTGAATGGCTTGGATCCTGTTGTCTTCAACCTACCCTGGCCTCACCGCACTCATAGTCTATTGACTTTCTCCAGATCTCTAACTTAAAGTCTAATCTATACATTGATATGACACAGAGCCAGAGGAAGCAATGCTTTGCTGGCTCATTTGTAGAAAAATAAATAAAAAATAAAACATTTTTTTCTGCAAATATATGCGCATCTATTATATTTCCATTTAAAAGGTAGACTCATGCCGCGTACACACAATCGGACTTTAAGGCATACTTGGTCCGGCGTACCGGATTTCGTTAGACAATTCGATCGTGTGTGGGCTTTTTCTCAAAAGTTTGACGGACTTAGATTTGAAACATGTTTCAAATCTATCCGACGGACTTGAGTCCGGTCGAAAAGTCTGCTCGTCTGTATGCTAGTCCGACGGACAAAAACCGACGCTAGCGCAGCTATTGGCTACTGGCTATGAACTTCCTTGTTTTAGTCCAGTCGTACGTCATCACGTACGAATCCGTCGGACTTTGGTTGATCGTGTGTAGGCAAGTCCGTTCATTCAGAAAGTACGTCATAAAGTCCGTCGAAAAGTCCGCCGGGCAAAGTATGCCGTAAAGTCCGGTCGTGTGTACGCGGCATTAGCCTTTAAAATGCCCAAAGCTTCTACAGGAAAGTCACTTTCTCATGTTCTCCAGAACAGTAGAGGGATTCTCCGTGCTCTGCCTAATACCATAAAGGCCACAGAAAAAAAGATACCAGTCTAACCACCCTTGCTGTTTTCTGGACCCCACAAGGATATGTGGACCCTTAAGTCCATATAAATGAGAAAGCGCAAACTTTCCAACACCAGTACTGGCAGAAGGTCCACATGATGATCACCACCACATAATACCTGTCTGTCTCTGCCCTGCCCTACTGCCAAAATAACAGTTGCACACATCTGCCCCTGCCTTTCTGCCAACATAATGATTACACCTGTCTGCCCTTGCTATGCCTTTCTGTGTGTTCCTGCTCTTCTCTCCAAATAAAAATTACACCAATCTGCCCCTGCTATGCCCCTGTAGTAATAAAACAATTCAGCCCTTCAGCCTATACAGCAATTACACCCATCTGCCCCTGCTCTGACCTTCTGGTGGGTGGGTGCAGTGGCAATATTTCACACATGTCCAAGGAGATTGCAAGTCCTCAGCTTTCCCTTCTTGTCTGGAACCCATTCTCTGCCGCTAATACTGTCCCTGTCAGACAGGTGACCTGTCCCTAGACTACCCACACACGGATGAACGCCAAACTTGGGAGCCAAATCCGTAAATATACTCTCACCAAATATTATCTGCGCTAATTCAAATTAAGTAAACAAGCAGCCACTTAAAACTGTGATACCAGTTAAACAGATAGTGTACAAAGAAAAATCACACTTTTTCAAATGATATTGTTATCAAATACTAACCATAACTGTCATAATATAAATACTCACAAAAACAAATACAAAATAGATGTGAAAAATTATTTGTAAAACGAAGTGTCCGTAAAGAAAGTCCTAACAATGAAAGAGTCTTCACTCATAAGCGATCCACTCTCTGAACTGTGCACAAATTCCTTCCAATCCTTTGTGCAAAGAAAACCCACCACCATGTGAAATAGTCAAAGGCATCTCTTGCCAAATTTGTTGGACCATTAGATTATAATTGGTCATAAAATGCTCAATGTATCAGGGTTAGGAACGATTCTACCACACCATGCCTGCGGCTTCCAGCATCAAGATCACCAATGAAAAAATTATATACAAACTCCCATAGTGAAGTATGTAAAGACCTTCATTCATTTACTGAAATTACAGCTCTAACACGACAGAAAAGAATTACTTAATCCATGGATATAAAATTGTATGGCAGGCTGATGGCTCAGTAGTAATGAGACGCCAAGTCGGGCCGGCAAGCAGTGCGGACCCATGCTGCCATGTGATGTTGTCACAGACAGCCACACCCAATATGCCAACAAGCAGTACGGACCCACACCACCACCACGTGATGTTGTCACAGACAGGCAACGCCCAACTGGTTTCGTCACAATGATGTTATTGTGATGAAACCTGTTGTGCGTTGCCTGTCTGTGACAACATCACGTAGTGGCGTGGATCCATGCTATTTGCCCAACTTGGCATCTCTCTTCCTTGTCTTAATTAATATGGTACCAATCTTTGCCTCTGTTTTTTTTATTCATTCATAGCTGGGGCATAGTAAACAGTGTTTAGTATGCCTCAGTTTGTGAATGAAGGGGAAGCTCTGCACAGAGCTATTCCTGTCCATTCATTCTGTGCAACTGAGGTTGCAGAGAAAGGGACTGATGAATCTGTCCTCAGTCCCTTTCTCTGTCTCAAAAGTGAGACATCAGGGTCTGTTTAGACCCCCTGATGTCTCGCCAAAGCCCCCCAATGGGGGTCCTAAAAAATATGTAATTGTACTTGCTACCAAGGTCGTATTTGCAACTGGGCTGCTGTTTTACCACTGTGGGGGGACCCCAAGATGACAGAAAGGTGTCACACTGTGGGTCAATAATAAAGGGTCCCACGATGGGAGTAAAGGACCCCAGGATCTGTGGGAATGGCCCCTGGAACAGTAGGAAAGGCCCCGGAAAGGGGCCCTTCATGGTTTCTTACATCTTACTGAAGGTTCTAGTTACACCTCTGCCCTCTGGTCTATATAATTGTTACATCCATCTTTTTCTTGGCCTGCCCATCTACCTAATGACAATTACCCCTCTCCCAGTTCCCCTCCTTCCTTTATAGCGATTACCCTCATCTACCCTTGTCCTTCCCTTATATCTCTGTAACAATTACATCTGTCTGTCTGCTGCCCTGGCTATCTGCCTAGATCACATCTGACCTGTGCTTATGTGATGAAACATGCAGGATGGAGCTTTGGACACTGACATCATCACAATGCATGGCGAGAGCGTGTGGTGGCATCCTATTGTAACTTTTTAGTGCTATTTTGTTTTTGTTTTTTTAAATAAATCTCTTAAATAATAATCGGCACGATATGGATTTTTTCATCTTTTTTATACCATCAGTACATGGGAGGAGAAAAGAGTGATATATTGCCACAATCAGGCTTACGATCGGCTCCTTTGGTTATCCAGCATGGTGCTTATTCTGAACAATCTCTGTGCAATTTACTTTTGATTTACAAAAACTTTAACATAACGGCCTACCTGTCCTGACAGTGTCACACAGACCACCTATTTTGTGGGGGGACAGGGCTATTGTAATACAGGGAACTCTTTATATTTTGCTCTCTTTGACATGAACACACACAGGCACCACTTGCACAGAATAATACCTCTTCCCTGACAAATTGGGGGACTAATATCAGCACCCCTGCACATAGCTATACCCATTTGTCATTGTTCTATGAGAAGGGGAATCTCTTTCCTATTAATGTTTATTTTCCATCGTGAAGAATGCAGCATGGTAAGAGAGACTCCCTCAATTGTATGTTTATTGGATTTGGAAGGGGATCTTTGATTGAAAGTTCCCTCTGCATGGGCCAAGAAACCAGTCGGCCATCCAAGCCACATGCATTCAACCAAAACTGCAATAAAAGCTTTGGCATGGCGCTGCTAGGCATTCTGCCATTGCAAGCTGCTAAACAATAAATCAAAATGATTTTTCATTATTGATAGACTTTTTTCCAACACAAAATTTCTATGAAAAGATTTAGTTTGCTGTTTAGGCAGAGGCCAAAGCCTGCGTCCCACTAAGGCTCCATTCACACCAATGCATTTTGTACTTGCTTTTTGCAGAAACGCAGGAATTATTTTTAACATGGGTTCCTATGCAACACCTTCACATCAATGCATTTTTGTGACTCTGTGTTTTTAGAAAGAGTCAGGGACCTTTTAAATGCAAAACGCTTTTTTCTTTTTGCATTTTTGGTTTCAGTAGACTTCAATGGAGAAGCTGCAGAAAAGCATGTTGTGCATTTTTACTGAGATTTTGCTGCAATTTGTGTTTTGCCATTTTTAATCTACCCAACAACAAATTTGCCCAATAAAACCCATAATAAATGCAAATTGTGGTAATAAACACGGAAAGCACAGCAAAAACCACGACAGAAATGCTCAAAAGCAACATGCATAGATGCGAATCGAGCCTTAGACTCCTGGGGACTTTACTCAAGGAGGTAAGTATTTTGGAAGCTCAGGGGGGTGGCAGTGTCATTTTTGCAATGGTGGGTTCAAGGGGGACCAATAGAATTAGGGTCTCTTCACACTTAAGGTCTCATGCACACTGGACGTTATAATAACGTTATTAAAACGGCAGTAGCTTTGCAGTGAGTTTTTTCAGTGTTTTTTTTTTTTTTTTTAAATCAATGGGATCAAAAACATTAAAAAACCCCTGTGAGCCATGTTTTTGAACGTTTATCAGCATTTTTTGACATTAGAGCATTTTTATAGCTGAAAAACTCTTCTCAGAAGACACTAGTTTTGGGGTTTTTTCATGGCTCCCAACTGTCCCTGATTTCGAGGGACTGTCCCTGATTTAGAGCAATGTCCCTCTGTCCCTCATTCCTCCTCATTTGTCCCTCATTTTGGTCTGATCTATATAGTTGTATATAAAATGCACTTTTTATCTATCAAAAAGTGTTTCCCAGTGCTAAACCTTTCATCTGATTTCTAAATTGCTGCATTTGTAAATTCCAAAAGCCAGTATAAAGGAATAGTAGTGGTAAAAAAAAGCACTTGTGGGTTTAACCAATCTTGTTGTTTTTTTTTCTCCTTTAAGAGGGCGTGGCAAGGGGTTTGTCTAATGCCTGCATACTTTTGCTGATAGGTGTCCCTCATTCCCATCTCAAAAAGTTGGGGGGGTATGGTTTTTTTACAGCCAAAAACGCCCCTGCCAAAAACTGCTGATAACAGCCTACTGTATGTATGCATGGACACATAGGATAACATGATGGGGAGTTTATTGACTGTAGAAAAAACGTCTGATGCCAAAACGTGCACACACGTTATAGCACATATTAACATATGTTGGGTTAAGGAACACCAAAATGGATGACAAAAAAGAAGCGTTGCAATTTAAAATGCAATGTGCAGCATTGCCTTAGCTCAGGGGGGCCATTCAAAATGACTAGCATCACAATGCAATGCACATCACGAGTGTAATTTGACCCTCTAAGTACCTGTCTTGGAAGAAATATTTGAGCTACCAACAGTGGCGGCCCGTGCATTAAGGGTGCAAAGGCACTGCCTCCTCTCTCCTGCCACCCCCTCTATCACCAATAGATAGATTCATGCATTGCATGAATCTATCTATGGCTGCCGCTGCCACCCCCTATTCAGGCGCCTGGACCCTTTTCGGGTGCAGGGCGCCTGAATTACAGCGGCAGGTTTTTTTTGAAGCACCTGATTAGGTGACCTGTGAGGGCCATGCTGGGCGCTCGCAGGTCACTCAACTGTGTTAGAAAAGTGAATGACTATTTGCTTTCCTAACACTAAACCGCCTCTCCAGGTCTGTTACCCGTCACCTGATTGGCTGAAAAGACAGGGCCGCTATTGGACACCTATATGGAGGAGAGAACGGGAGATGAGGATGGCAGGAGACGCATGGAGGACCCCACTCGTCGCCGTCACCCACTGCCCCACCGAGACAGGGTAAGTGGCGGGCAGACAGTGAGTGGGCGGGGGTCACACTGGGGGCATTCAAGGGCACACTGGCAGAATTTGATGGGCACCCTGGCAGTGTTTGGCACAGTGGCAGCGTTTGATGGCACAGTGGCAGCTCTTGATGGGCACAGTGGCAGCATTTGGCACAGTGGCAGCATTCAATGGGCACAGTGCAAGCGTTTGGCACAGTGGCTGCAATTGATGGCACAGTGACAGCATTTGATGGCACAGTGGTAGCGTTTGATGGGCACAGTGGTAGCGTTTGATGGGCACAGTGGCAGCGTTTGATGGGCACAGTGGCAGCGTTTGGCATAGTAGCTGCGTTTGATGGGCACAGTGGCAGCGTTTGTGGGCACAGTGGCAGCATTTGTGGGCACGGTGGTAGCATTTAATGGGCACAGTGGCTGCAATTGATGGCACAGTGGCTGCAATTGATGGCACAGTGGCAGCGTATGATGATTTTTTTTCAAAATATTTTTGCGCCCCCCAAAAAATTTGGAGCACCAGCCGCCGCTGGCTACCAATGCTAGCCTCTAGTTGAAAATGCTAGTGCCTGGCCATTCCAGCCTACAGTCACAGACCTAAACAAAGCTTGCAGCAAATTAATGGCAGGAAAATAATTCCTTTTATGTATGCTTATTGTTTGTGATTGCATCAGCATGATAGCCAGGCAACTAGCATTTAAAAAAAGTTCAGCGATAACAGCCTCCTTACTTCTCCCACAGCTTCTCTCTAAGCCAAGGGTATGCAGGTGATTTATGCATTGTGCTTTATGTGTGCAACTTTGATTCCTTCACATCTGGAACTGTCATTATCAATCACACTGACTTAGGTTGTGATCTTTAGTTTCCCCTTTTGTCTTGAAATTGTCATCGCAAAATTTATCAGGGATGTTTGAAGCACAGCAGTCAGCACCCAATCAATCACAGAGAACTGGTTGATAATCACAGAGGGGGCTGTAAAGCACCACTGTCACACATGTTACTATAACACTATTTAGCCTAGATTTACACTCTTGTGATGTGGGAACCAGCGCAATTCCAGCGATTCCAGCGCCAGTTCCTGCATCGCATTTCCCCCCGCAGGCTGTTCATACTGCCCTCTGCAAACCGCTGTGGGTGTCAATACAAAGTTAATTGGTTGAGAAGAATGGGTGTAGATCGCGCTGGTCTGACTCTATCAGTCAGTGTTGTAGATTGATAGGGTGTGGGCAAAGGGAAAGAATTTGTTTCCAGAAGTCTGTGCCCAGTTTGGAAAAAGAGGTGATGAGCCCTGTTATGGGCTTGGGCTGCTACCTCGGTGTGCGTCCTTACGGTCGACTCCGCATGTAATGTAGAAGAAATGAGGATAAAGGAGCGCGTTGAGCGGTGATCAAAGAGGTAATTAATTTGTATTTTATTTGAAGTTTAGAAATAAAAAAAGGCCAATGCGTTTTGGGGGACTAGAGACTCCCCCTTCATCAGGGCTGCTAGTAAAAATAGTTGTGGAATGATCATGTTGGAGGGTGCTCTCTCGGGTGCCTCTGAACACACAGCCAGCGCTGAGGACTTCTAACTGTCCAGATCCATGTGCCAAAGGAACCCTCCAACATGATCATTCCACAACTATTTTTACTAGTAACCCTGATGAAGGGCGAGCCTCTAGTCCCCCGAAATGCGTTGGCCGCTTTTTATTGCTGAAACTTCAAATAAAATACAAATTAACCACTTTAGCCCCGGAAAATTTAGCTGCTCAATGACCAGAGCATTTTTTTTGCAATACGGCACTGCGTCGCTTTAACTATAAAATTGCGCGGTCGTGCGAAGCTGGACCCAAACAAAATTGACGTTCTTTTTTTCCCACAAATAGAGCTTTCTTTTGGTGGTATTTGTTCATCTCCTCGGTTTTTATTTTTTGCGCTATAATCAAAAAAAAAACACAATATTTTGTACTTTTTGCTATAATAATTTTTTTTTAAAAAAGCTAATTTTTTCCTCAGTTTAGGCCGATATGTATTCTTCAACATATTTTTGGTAATAAAAATTGCAATAATCGTATATTGATTGGTTTGCGCAAAAGTTATAGCGCCTACAAAATAGGGGATAGATTTATGGCATTTTTATTATTATTTTTTTTTTTTTACTAGTAATGGCGGCGATCTGCGATTTTTATCATGACTGCGACATTATGGCGGACACATCGGACACTTTTGACACATTTTTGGGATGATTGACAATTATACAACGATCAGTGCTATAAAAAATGCACTGATTACAGGGGGTCCCCTAGTTACAAACATCCGACTTACAAACGATTCCTACTTACAAACGGAAGGAGACAACAGGAAGTGAGAGCAAATCTACCCCTAGGAAGGGAAATTCACTCCTGTAAGAGCTATTATGGGGAAAAGGTACCTCCACTGATGCTTTATCACCCCGGCTTGTTTCCCAACAACCCAAAATTTTCAAAATCCAATTGTCATTGGGACAGAAAGGGAGGTGAAATCTTCTGAACAGGGGCACAGACAGCAAAACAAATGTTAGAGGGGTGTTAACCCTTCCCTATGCTATCCAAAAAGCTTAAAAATTGTTATTTTGGCTGGAGCTACACTTAAAAAATGTACCTGTTCCGACTTACAAACAGATTCAACTTAAGAACAAACCTACAGTCCCTAACTTGTTTGTAACCCGGGGATCCCCTGTACTGTATAAATGTCACTGGCAGGGAAGGGGTTAAACACTAGGGGGCGATCAAGGGGTTAACTATGTTCTCTGACTGTGTGTTCTAACTGTAAGGGGAGGGGACTGACTATAGGAGATGACAGATCGTGGTTCCTATCTATTAGGAACTCACGATCTGTCTCTCCTCACAGAACAGAATAGGGATTTGTGTGTTTACACACACAAGTCCCTGTTCTGCCTCTCGTGCCCGCGATCGCTTGTGGCCGGTGGTCATCGCGACCAACGGCCACGAGCATTGGCACCCCCGCAGTGCAGCGCGTGCGTGTGCGCCTGCTATCCCGCTTAAAGCGGGGGTCCACCTATCTAGCGTTTTTTTTTTTTTTTTTAGTTCATTCACAAACTTTTCTTCTCAGCATTACATACTCACATATTGTGTGTAATATGTCCGCCTGTGTCAGATTTAGTCGTAAAGAATAACTTATATTATTCACTGCAGGCGGTTTCCATCTTCATTGTGGGCATTTGAAGCCCACAAGCATTTATTTCCTGGATGTGGTGAATGCTGTGCTCCCAGCATTCACCGCTCGTTCCCGCACATGCTCAGTGGCATCCTGGGAAGCCTGAGACTAGCTCCCAGGAGTCTGTGAGAGGCTAGAAACACGCCTACTCCCATGGGAGGAGAACCAGGAAGTGCAAAGAAGAATAGAAAAACAAAAGGTAATTACGGCGATTTAAATTTTTTTAAACGGCATGTCAGCATCTAGGCAAGGAAGAGAATACATACAGATATTGTTAAAAATTTGGGTGGAACCCCGCTTTAAAGGAGCCGAAGTATAGCTACGACGGCTCGCGGGATCGTGCCGACCTGCCGCAGTATAATGATGGTGGCTGGTCGGCAAGCGGTTAATTACCTTTTTGATCACGGGCGCTCCTTTATCCTCACTTCTTCTACAATACAAAGTTAATGACACCCCAGATCGGTTCACAGATAGCAGTGCGAACTGTGGATTCGGACAGGAATCGGATCGCAAGGGTGTGAACACCCATGCGATTTGATTCCAGTATGGGAAAAAAAAAAATCCCTGCACCTTTTTTGTGCGAATCTAATGCAAGTTCAGCCATACAAACTGTATGACTGAACTCGCATTGCACAAACGTTGCATGTGATCGGCACAGTAATGCAGATGTGAATCACACGTGATGTCTGTTCGCATGTGTGTGAACCCAGGCTTAGGGTCCATTCACTCTGCAAGGAATGCATTGAATTTACGTAAATGTACATGTGTAGACATTTTGCACCGCTTTTTAACATGCGCTGAGCTGTAAAAAATATTTCCCCCAAGTTCACTAAGCTTTTTTTCGTAAAGGAAATTTCAACAAACTGTTTTGACTGTTCTAGTTATGCACACTACAGTGCATGTACACATGTTGGACTGAAAATAGTAGGGCTAGTTACACTTTTTCTTTTGTTAGCGCAGGGCAGTCAGGCCCGGATTTGCTCCCTTTGCTGCCCCAAGGCTGGGTCCCTCAATGTAGCCCCCCCACACACATACACACCACCATTCTCGTCCTTTATCAATGACTGCTACAATAGATCAATTAAAAACATATCTCCACACACGAGAACACTGAAAGTAACTGGCTTTAATTGTACAGACTGAAAATACTCTGTAATGCAGAAAATACCTTTTAAAGATTATAGCAGTAAGAAACGCCCTACAATTTTTTAGTTCTAACTTTTCTTTTGGCAAACTCATCGATAATATCTTCGTAGGACAAAGTATTTAAAAGTTCTGACTCAATGGCAAGTAAAGGCCGCGGACATACCACAGGAGGTAGACAGAGGCTGCGAACATACCACAGGAGGTAGACAGAGGCTTCGAACATACCACAGGAGGTGGACAGAGGCTGTGGACATACCACAGGAGGTGGACAGAGGCTGTGGACATACCACAGGAGGTGGACAGAGGCTGTGGACATACTACAGGAGGTGGGCAGAGGCTGTGGACATACCACAGGAGGTGGACAGAGGCTTCGAACATACCACAGGAGGTGGACAGAGGCTGTGGACATACCACAGGAGGTGGACAGAGGCTTCGAACATACCACAGGAGGTGGACAGAGGCTGTGGACATACCACAGGAGGTGGACAGAGGCTGTGGACATACCACAGGAGGTGGATAGAGGCTGTGGACATACCACAGGAGGTGGATAGAGACTGCGGACATACTACAGGAGGTGGGCAGAGGCTGTGGACATACCACAGGAGATGGACAGAGGCTGTGGACATACCACAGGAGGTGGACAGAGGCTGCAGACATGATAGTGTCCTCCTCACCCCCTCACAGTAACTTCTCTGTCCACCATCATATTAGTTCTCCACATCATCAGTGTGCTGTGTCCTCCTGTCCCCCTTTAACCTCTCCACAGGTCAGGGCTGCCCTGACCTGTAAAATTATGGTGGACACTGGACAGAGCACATCAGAGACTCTCTGTCCCAGCCTCCCCTGCATGCCACGGCTTAACCCACTGGGCTCCCAACGATGTCCTCCTCTCACTCTGATATTCCCCCACAGTACTCTCCTCCTTACCCCTGCTCCTCTAGACCTCTCTGCCTATGCACGAGCCACCGACCGCCATAGTGTCCCGATCGTCCATTCGAAAATGGCGCCGGGCGGCGCCATTACGTTACCGCGCATGCGCCACCCGGCCAAGCACGTACGAGCCCGGCCGGCTTCGGAACGGCGCATGCTCGTGGCCTTGTGAGAAATCCGGCCCTGAGGGCAGTGCATATCAATGCAACACACTGGTGTGAACTGCGCCTATTGAAATAAATCGCTGTACAATGTATATGCACTGGCATGCTTTTTCAAGTCGCATCAAAGTCGGACCAAAGTAGTGCAGGGACTACTTTGAAGTCACACAGATATGAACGGTACTCATTGGAAATCATGGGGTACGAATTGTCATGGGACTTTGCAGGACAAGTCACCCAAGTGTGAAAGGGGCCTTAATCAATGCCATCTGGTTTGGCTGGACTCTTAGGCCCCTTTCACCTATGTGTGACTTGTCCTGCAACTTGGGACTGCAAGTCGTACCCCATGATTCCCAATGAGTACCATCCATTCATATCTGTGCAATTTCAGGTCGCAGCGACTTTGAAGTAGCATGGTAGCCAATCAGCTTCTAACTTCAGCTTGTTCAATTAGGCTTTGACCAAAAAAAAAAAAACAAAACTGGAAGCTGATTGGTTTCTAGCAGAGCTGCACCAGATTTTGCAATCTCCAGTTTTAGTAAATCAACCACTAAGCCTAGGTTCACACTAGAGGCGATCTAAATTGACAGTGAACCCGGCCTAAACTTTCGTTTAATGATGCTTTACTTACCTTGCATACTACGTTGGGTCTCAACATCTATATCGCAATTTTCCACTTTTCATTCACATCTGTCGTACAAATCCTGTACACCTACACTGCTAAATGCTGCATTAGAAATTACAAAGAAATTACTACCATATATAAAATACATTTCTATTTTTGAGTGAGGTCAGGCCAGAAAACACTGACTTGAGAAATAAATTGATTGACAGCCTGCATATTCAGCCAATAGACTTCTGCCTTGCAGAGAAGGTGGTTATTTAACCACTTAAGGACCGCCCCATGTACATTTACTGTAGCAGGGCGTCCCCCTTTTGTTCTATGACAAGAGAAGACAGAGATCTTGTGTTTCTTCTAAGCAGGCACACAGATCTCTGTCTTCCTACAGTACAAGCACACACACACATTTAACCGTTTGACTGCCCCTGATGTTAACCCCTTCCCCGCCAGTGTCATTAGTACAGTGGCAATGCATATTTTTTAGCACTGATCATCACTGTGTTAGTGTCCCTGGTCCCCAAAAAAGTGTCAAAAGCATCACTTAGTGTGCCATTTGTCCGCTGCAATGTCACGGTCCCGCTATAAGTTGTTGATCGCCACCATTACTAGTAAAAAAAAAAAAAAATCAATAAAAATTCTATAAAAATATCCCATAGTTTGAAGACGCTATAACTTTTGCGCAAACCAATCAATATACGCTTATTGGGATTTTTTTTTTTTCTACGAAAAAGTACATATTGGCCTAAATTGATGAAAAAATTAGATTTTTTACATTTATTTATTGGATATGTTTTATAGCAGAAAGTAAAAAATATTGTTTTTTTTTTTTTTTTTTTTTCAAAATTGACAGTATTTTTGTTTAAAGCGGAAAAAATAAAAAACGCAGAGGTGATCAAATACCAACAAAAGAAAGTTCTATTTGTGGGGAAAAAAAGGATGTCAATTTTATTTGGGTAAAGCGTCACAATTGTCAGGTAAAGTAACGCAGTGCAGTAGTGCAAAAAATGGCCTGGTCGTGAAGAGGGTAAAACCTTTCCGGGGCTGAAGTTGTTAAATAAAAATATGGCTTCCTGTATAATTATATGACTAGCTTTCAGTTCTACCATTAGAATCTAGTAACAAAACAAGTTAGCAAAAGCAAATTTCCCCTCATCTGTCTGATCAGGTGTTTTGGGGGGGTGGAGCTGTTTGCTCCTCATTTGTGTCACCTGTTAGTAGGTGTAGTAGGCGTGTTGCAGTGCCAGCTCAACACCAACACTAATGTATGTGGAATATGGTATGGAGTCATGGTAGGCCACAGAACTCTGGACTGGCACCAAAGAGAGTGATGCACCCTTCCCTAGGTAAGCACTTTGCTTGAGAACCCTACTGCCAGATTTAAAGGGGAAGTATGCTGTATTTCTAGTGAACGCATATTTGGGTTATTATCTCAGTGTTAGAATTTTTCTTTTTTTTTTTTTTTTTTTTTCTTTTTTTTACAAGCATGTTTTTCCAGACTTTTGTTGTATAAAATGCAAAGCTCTAAACTGAAGACTAGCCATTAAGGCTACTGCTGCTAGTCACTAGAATGCTATAGTTTATTGTCACCACATAGCTTCACTGCTTAACCCCCTGCCAACCAGCTGCCATCATTATACTGTGGTGGGTTGGCTCGTTCCCGCAAATCGCCGTAGCTGTACGTCAGCTTGGGAACTCGCTTTTGTGGGCACGTGTCCTCATAGAGTTGCCACCTCATCCCTTTAAATCCGAACACATATTGATTACACGGGTTCTGTGGCTGATTAAGGTGGTAATTAAACTCACTTGGTGCCTTATCTGCATTAAATTAGCCTCAGAACCCGTGTAATACATATGTGTTCGGGTTTAAAGGGATGAGGTGGCAACTCTATGTCCGCACTTCCATTGGCCAGCGGTGGAGCCAATCAGCGGGTCCGGCAAACTCAATGTCCACTGGCCAACCCGCAATCGTTCCCCACAGTGACAGAATGGGGATCTGCCTGTGTAAACAAGGTAAATCTTCATTCTGACAGGTGAGATCATACAAATCCTGTCTTTCTGCTAACCAGAAAGACGACGGATCTGCGTGTTTCCCCGAGTCACACAATCCCCCATACAGTAAAGGCCCATACACACGATACAAAAATCGGATGGAGAAATTTGTACGACGAGCTGTCTGCCGATTTTCGGATCGTTAGTACGGTGCTTTCGACAGCCGATTTCGCTTTTTGTCAGACAAAAGCTGGATGTGCAGACAGTAAAATTTTTGTCGGATGTGAACTCAACGTTCGATTTTTCGTTTCATTAGTACGGTTTTCGTACAAAAAAAAAAAAAAAAAAAATCGTCAGAGCAAGACTACGCATGCTCAGAAACGAAAGAATACATACAAAACGATTCAACACATTACGTCACTTCTGACGTTGTATTCTGTCGTATGAAAATTTTAATATTGTAAGTAACCTTTTCACTTTCGACATGAGACTAGCATAAATCTAATGCCCCGTACACACGGTCGGATTTTCCGATGGAAAATGTCCGATCGGAGCGTGTTGTCGGAAATTCCGACCGTGTGTGGGCTCCATCACACATTTTCCATCAGATTTTCCGACACACAAAGTTGGAGAGCAGGAGATAAAATTTTCCGTCAACAAAATCCGTTGTCGGAAATTCCGATCGTGTGTACACAAATCCGACGGACAAAGTGCCACGCATGCTCAGAATAAATAAAGAGATGAAAGCTATTGGCCACTGCCCCGTTTATAGTCCCGACGTACGTGTTTTACGTCACCGCGCTCAGAACGATCGGATTTTCCGACAACTTTGTGTGACCGTGTTTATGCAAGACAAGTTTGAGCCAACGTCCGTCGGAAAAAATCCTAGGATTTTGTTGTCGGAATGTCCGAACAAAGTCTGACCGTGTGTACGCCCTATTAGTGTGTGTACGAAGCTTTAGAAAACACAAACGGGGAACACATTTTAACCCCTTGATCGCCCCTGATGTTAACCCCTTCCCTGCCAGTGTCATTAGTACAATAACAGTGTATATTTTTAGCACTGAGTACTGTAATAATGTCACTGGTTCCCAAAAAATATGTAAAAAATGTCAGTTAGGTGTCTGATCTGTCCGCCGCAATGTCGCAGTCCCGCTAACAATCACTGATCGCCGCCATTACTAGTAAAAAAAAAAAAAAAAAATAATAAAAATGCCATAATTCTATCCCCTATTTTGTAGAGGCGATAACTTTTGCGCAAACCAATCAATATACGCTTATTACGATTTATTTATTTTATTTTTTTTAATCAAAAATATGTAGCAGAATACATATCGGCCTAAACTGATGAATACATTTGTTTTTTTACATTTTTCTTTTTTTGGAAATGTTTTATAGCAGAAAGTAAAAAATGTTGTGTTTTTTTTTTTTTTTCAAAATTGTCGCTTTTTTTTGTTTATAGCGCAAAAAATAAAAGCCGTAAAGGTGATCAAATACCACACAAAGTTGGAAAGCAGGAGATAAAATTTTCTGACAACAAAATCCGTTGTCGGAAATTCCGATCGTGTGTACACAAATCCGACGGACAAAGTGCCAGGCATGCTCAGAATAAATAAAGAGATGAAAGCTATTGGCCACTGCCCTGTTTATAGTCCCGACGTACTAGTTTTACGTCACCGCGTTCAGAACGATCGGATTTTCCGACAACTTTGTGTGACCGTGTGTATGCAAGACAAGTTTGAGCCAACATCCGTCGGAAAAAATCCTAGGATTTTGTTGTCGGAATGTCCGAACAAAGTCCGACCGTGTGTACGGGGCATTACACCGACACCATAATTAGCAGGCAAGCACTGGGCATGAAAACACACATCTGAAGCTAGGGGCTCTTACTTCGTGCCAATTTTCTAGAACAGCTTTTGCAGATACAGTTTTGCGTTATAGACGGCATGCAACATTTTGGAAAGTGATTTCTATGTGATCGTTGTTTTTGGATAGAAGGACAGGCTTTGCATTATGTCTGCAGCCTTCAGCCTAATCATTATGATGACTAAATGAAGTGCGGCCTGAGAGGAGGGAAACGAGCCTGATCATTGCCTCCATGATTCATCGTATCTGTCCTGTGCTGAAAGATAACGGAAACTTGAACTCTACTTTATGAAAATCAATCATCTCTAAAGGTGATGTTTGGGGATGTCTGCGAGGGTGCTCCCAGTCTTATAAATAATTTCTCCAAGACTCCAAATTTACAGGACTATTTATTTAAATGAGAAGAGCACTGGCGTGCAGTAACCCATAGCAACCAATCATCAGTTATTTGGCATTCCAAATGATTATTTATTACATGGCCTGCATCAGATTAGCTTCTTCTATGATAAACTCCCTTATATGGGAAAAATAAGAACAGGATATAGGGGAGGTCTTGGACCCTGCGAAGTGGCATAGACTGGCGCACTGAGCTGCAAAATCAATTATAAACGCCTCCCTAATAGAAGCCAAATACAAAGTACTAATGCAATGGTACTTAGTCCCCTATAGAATTGCCCAATGGGTGCCAGAAGCTTCCCCCCTGTGTTTTCAAGGGTGCGGCCAAGAGGGAACAGCGTATCAGGTTTGGTGGATGTGCCCAAAAGTTTGTTGATCCTGGATCCGCGTCTATAATTTTATCTATTCCCTCATGGGGACTAATTTGACTAAGTCCCCGCAACAGGCACTCCTCAGACAATCTGTTGGGGGAGCCCCAAGACCCACGCAAGGGGGCAGTCCACCAGATCGCCTTTCTGTAGCTTCATTGGGATCTGGAGCACGCACCTTGCTGAAGTTGGCATCGGACCTATCTTTATCCCGAGGCAAATGCAAGGTGAAGATGGGGACTGGGCAGGTCGGACATTGTTCCTGCAATCAGACCCTGTGCATGGCTCAGTGCATGTGCTGGATTCTTAGGGTTCGTAAAGATGGGAAATAATGTGTATGTCTGAGGGGAATAAAACTAATTTATCACTATATCTCTGTAGTACATGCACATTTGCCCCATCTATTTAAAATGCTGGAAATGCAGAAAAAATGCTTGTTGACCCTGCCATAAATCCAGTGAGTTCCTACTAATGGTGCTGAGATGGCAGCGCTGCTGTTGCTACACTAAGGCCCCTTTCACACTGGGGCGGTGGGGGCGTCGGCGGTACAACAGCGCTATTTTTAGCGCTGCTGTACCGTCGTTCTTGTAGCGGTATTCGGCCGCTAGCGGTTCGGTTTTAACCCCCGCTGGCGGCCGAAAAAGGGTTAAATCCGCTCATACAGCACGGCTATAGCCGCGGTATTACCACGGTATAGCCGCGCTGTCCCATTGATTTCAATGGGCAGGAGCGGTTTAGGAGCGGTGAATACACCGCTCCTTCCCCGCTCCAAAGAAGCGGCTCGCAGGACTTTTTTTACCGTCCTGCGAGCGCACCGCTTCAGTGTGAAAGCCCTCGGGCTTTCACACTGAACAAACAGCGGAGGCTGTTTAGGGGCGGTTTTCAGGCGGTATTTTTAGCGCAATACCGCCTGAAAACCGCTCCAGTGTGAAGGGGGCCTAAATCCCCAAGCAGTGTTGTCAGTCTGAATCTGGGTTCTTCCTTGCTGGACTACAGAAAACCCCTATGCTGTTGTATATTACATGTGGGAGGTGTTTTGTAGTGCAGAAAGGAAGCACTCGGGTAGAGCTGATAAGTCTAGTTTCACTGCAGCTGAAAGATGTAGCGGTGTTCTTTCACTACAGGAAGATAGGGACTCACTAGATTTCTGGAAGATCAATGGGTATTTTTCTGCACTTGTAGTCCTTTTTAAAGCATACGTATTGCAAATTTGTACTACATGTTATTTTTGCCCATTTTGGGTTCCTAGAGTTCTGCTTTATCACCGGACAATGGAAATCACATTGTTTTCGAAGGTGTCCATGCACATCAATTCAACTTCGCACAGGAGTGATTTTGGAGAATGGTCCTGCACTACTTTGGTGCAATTCCAGCGTAATTTTGGCCCTATAGAATATGAAAACCACATACAAAATGCAACCAAGTCAAACTAATTAATCACACTTAAATTTGGATCAAAATCTTATTGCAGTAGTGCAAACCTAGGCCAAAGTGGAACTGTACTCAAAATTAAGATTTGCTAAATTATAGGTGACATCTAGAAATGTTCATTGTTATACCTCCCAACTTTTTGAGATGGGAATGAGGGACACCTATCAGCAAAAGCATGCAGGCATAGGACGCACCCCTTGCCACGACTCCTTCTGGCTAGGTTCACACTGCTGCAGTGCGAATTTAGCGCGATTTTGATCCGATTGCGTTGCAAATTTGCATTGCGAATTCTTTGTGTGTTCTTGCGATTCTACTGCAAATTTTGCAATCTATGGAGCTGAATTCACATTGCACACGGATCAAACTCGGACAGGACCCTTTTTTTACGCAGGTTAAATTCGCAACGCATTGATGTGAACAGCACTCATGGAAAACAATGTTATTAAAATGACTTGCGAATTTGAGCGATCGCAGCGGCTCAAATTCGCAATAAAATTCGCAGCAGTGTGAACCTAGCCTAAAGGAGAATTGTACAAAAAATTAAGATTGGTTAAACTCACAAGTGCTTTTTTTTTTTTTTTTTTTTTTACCACTACTATTCCTTTATATTGGCTTTTGGAATTTACAAATGCAGCAATTTAGAAATCAGATGAAAGGTTTAGCACTGGAAAACACTTTTTGATAGATAAAAAGTACATTTTATATACATCTATAGAGATCAGACCAAAATGAGGGACACATGAGGAGGAATGAGGGACATTGCTCCAAATCGGGGACAGTCCCTCAAAATCAGGGACAGTTGGGAGCTATGCATTGTGACTAAGCAGTTCCCTGAAAGATTTACCTTTTTATCTTAAATTCGTTCTGAATATAGCAGGACACTTCCTGACAGGCAGCTGCTGGGGAGAGATGCTGGCAGCCAAATAGAGACAGTATCGCAGCATTTAGGACCTCAGAAAGGCTGTGGGGCAGGTGTCACTAGCGCACCCATGCCGGGCAAGTCGGTGGAGCCAAGTGCTGGAACTTGTTCTGGCACTGGGCTCCACTGCGGCACTCAGCCTTAACTTAAATCCTGGGAGGGTCCTGGCAAATCTATGGTAGTTGCTCTGATAGCGTAAGGCCAAGGCCTGGTGCAACCTTTGTGACCCAGGTAGTTCCGCCACTGTTGAGATCGAAGACACTGCTGCCTGACTGCTAGCCTTAGGAGATTTGGAGTGAAACTTGGTAATAACATTGCTCTGCTGCTCATTCTTCTTCTTGTTGGAGGCTCTGACATGAGAAAGCAAAGCCCTGCCTTTACCAAGATGGTCACATCCTGACAGAGATACAATCCAATGAAAGCACCAAGCAAATGCCTAGTTGGATTATATGTGTAGCCAAGGGTTTGCTACTATAGTTATTGCAGTAGTTATTATTTCAAATGAGTTTGGCTCCCTCTAGTGTCATCTTAATGGGATTTTTCTTCTAATTCCTGAGAAGGAACGCAGCAAAGCATTGTGGGAGATATAGTTTGGAGGAGGAAGTGACTCTGTTAGCTGGATCAGCCCTGAACTACAATACAGACAATGCAAAGCGCGCAGCACTGCATACTGAGAGCAGTGATAAAAGGACCAGCGCGGCCATCTATCAGTCTCTCGGGGACGCCATTCAACTTCTGCCAGCAGGAGGTCTGTGTGTGACCAGGAGTGAGAGACTGCGGCCTATACAGTGTGGAGCCAGATCGCCCGCCTCTGAGGGATCTCAGAGTACAGCCTTGCCAGCTTAGCAAGCGGACCAGTTTGCAGCACCAGAACAACTGGAAGCCTCCTGCACTTCAGCCATCCGGAGTTGCAGTACAGCGTGGCGGCGCCATCTTTTCACCAGACAGAGACATCAGTAGGGGAGTCGGGACGGAGCCTCACAGCCTCTGAGTCTATTGTGGTGAGAGGGCACCTGCCCATTCCAGTAGAGTGCACAGTTTTGCTGAGTTCTTTTACAGACTGCTGGTGAGGTGAATCTACTTCTTCACAAGCTTCATACAGCTGAACTCTGGGGTTTGTTTGTTCCCTGTGCTGTAAGGTCAGTACTGTATTACACTCACACATAAGGAGGAATCTACAAGTGCCTTATTTCCTCAGGTAATCATTTATCAACTTTTACCATCCTCCCATTTCTGGGCACCAGGCACTGTTGTTCTAATTGTGGTTGGAACTTTGAATTACCACCTAGGGGGAGCCATTGAGTACATGTTAGACATTACACTTTATTATTGCATGTAAGGAACATTGTATTACAATTTGGTGTGTGTAATGAGGCCTCAGTGGGAAGGTGTTTAATACAGGAATTGAAAGATATTGAACACTTATCCCATTGTACACCTGTTTACATATACTCCCAGCGGTGATTATACAGTCAACAGTTTGCATATCTAAATTGAGTGATACCAACTGTCATTTATTGTTTGTGTTTATTCACATTGTTCATTGTGTTCATTCACTCTAGTGGTTCAGTGACATTGTGTGAGTTTCTCATCGATAACCTCCTATTGCAGAATGGAACCCAAGGTGTCAGAGGTAAGAGAGGATCTGCAGAGTCGGGGTAGCCAGTGGGGTATAGAGTCAATCGGCAGCCCTCACGGGGGTACCGCTACATATGTATGTGGATTCTCAACTCTGGGTCCTTTCTCTGTTCCTGAGGGTGATCCCCATTTTGTGGGGTGCTGCCGAATTGGTGCCCAGTGACAATTTCAGTGACCCTTAGAAAATATAGATCCAGCACCCCATGTGGCCTTGTGTTTGGACACCCCGACAGAGAGATAGTGTAGTCCTTTGCCCTCTGCCAGACTTTTTTTGAGCAAAGTGTTCTTTTGAGGAAGCCCAGTGTTGCTCCCTGTTCTCCTTTATTGTGAAGTGTTGTTAGCCAGAACTGTTTTAAGACTTGCATATCGGGGAAGGTAACAAATAGTGGTGTAGGCATAAAGCTTGTGCCATTCTTCTACACTGAACAAACAGAGTGGATCCTGCTCCTAATTAACAAAAGGGGTGCAAGACCCTTTGTTAATTAGGAGTGATCTGCTCCTTCTTCTTTGCCATGTCTGCACCAGACAGAGGGGTTGATTTACTAAAGGCAAGTGCAGTCGCTGTAAATCTGAGTGGAAGCTCTGCTGATTTCTATCATCTAATCATGAGCAAGCAAAAATGCTGTTTTTTATTTTTCTTGCATGTACCCCCCCCCCCCCCCCCCCAAATCTACAGGGACTGCACTTTCAAGTGCACAGTGGATTTGCATCTAGTAAATAAATCTCAGAGAGCACAAGAGAGCTTAGTAGCTCCAATTACCTCGTATACCTAAAGTACCATCTAGTATTAATTTCTTTGATGAAAACTTTTTTGTCATAATTTTCAGCAGCAGTATATTTCCAAAGACGAAAACTATGACGAAAATCAATTGCATTTTTGTCAACGAATGAAAACGGAACAAAAAAGAGAGGGAGGGGCTTTTACCCACATGAACTTCCAGCCTCCTTGGAGCTCTGCCTGTAAAGCCTGTGAGTGTTTCCCCTCCCAGCAAGCAAGGTAGCGACCGTAGCGTGCTTAGCACTGTGCAGCATTACAGGCCTTCCTCAGACCACCATCCAGAGCACTGTGCAGCATTAAAGGCCTCCTTAGACCACCGTCCAGATCACTGTGCAGCATTATAGGCCTCCTCAGAACACTGTGCAGCATTACAGGCCTCCTCAGATCACTGTCCAGAGCACTGTGCATTACAGGTCTCCTCAGACCACCCAGAGCACTGTATAGCATTACAGACCTCCTCAGGCCACCGTCCAGTGCACTATGCAGCATTACCGGCCTCTTTAGACCATTGTCCAGAGCACTGTGTATTACAGGCCTACTCAGAACACCATCCAAAGAACTGTGCATTACAGGCCTGTGATGGAACTGGGGAGAAGACTTGTGTTGGAGGGGCTTATGGAAAAGAGGATTTGTGCTGGAAAAGACGAGGGAAGAGGATTTGTTTCAGGAATGGGAGCATGTTGTGCAGGAAGGGGGGGATTTGGGGAAGAGGATTTGTACTGGAAGGGGGATTTATGCTGGGGGGGGGGATTTGGGGGTGGGATATTTGTGCTGAGATGAGGATTTGGGGGGGTGGAAGAAGATTTTGTGGTGGGAAGGGGGATTTTTTTCAGGGAGAGGGTTTGTGCTAGAAGAAGGGAATTTTTTGGGAGGGGGGATTGGGAGGAGGAAGAAGATTTGTACTACATGAGAGATTTGGGAAGGGATTTGTACTAGAATGGGGGGAGGGGGCAGTGCTGGGAGGGAGGATTTGGGGGGTGGAAGTTGATTTATTCTGAGAGGGGTATGGGGGGGGGGGGTTGTGCTGCTAGGGGAAGATGATTTGTATTGGAAGGGGGAATTGGGAGGGGTGAGGATAAGTGCTGGGATGGGAAGAAGGGGGGATAGTGCTAGGATTGGGGATTTTGATGATGGTGGAGCAGGACTGAGGAAGAGGGAAGAAAATTTGTTTTGGTAAGAGCATTGTTCTGGGAGAGGGAGAAATGATTTTTGCTGGTGGGAGGGAGCATAAAGATTAGTACTGGATTTTGTTTTTGCAGAAGAGGGAGTGGGGATTTTTGATGAACGGGCAAAGTGGAGAAGAGTATTGCTCGCTGAGGGAATTTTGCAGTCTCCTTACCCCTACACTGTGTGTTACACACCCCTGACTTCTGCACTCTTTTTGTTTGTACTCCTGACTCCTACTATGCATTACACACTCCTGTCCCCAGCATTCTGTACATTAGATATTCCTGCCACCTGCATTGCATGCATAATATTTGCAATTTGATCACACCTACTGTTCACCTCGCACGCTACAATACTGCTCTCCTTGGGGCACACAAAAGTGTCCCAGGCGTTTTACAATCTTGTAGTGTGTGTATATAGTATATATAAAAAAAATAAAAATACTGTGCACCACTAAAGTGCTCAGGGTTGGCTTGAAGGAAAGGTGGCAACCCTAGTTAACGCCAGATTGTCCCCCAACCTAACACAGTCCCACTATAAGTGGCTGATCACTGCCATTACCAGTATATCATCATAGCTGTGTAAATTCCAGTAAATATACCATAGTTTTGTAGATGCTATAACTTTTTGTACAGAGCAATTAATATATACTTATTGTAGCAGAATACATTTTGCCCTAAATTTATGAAGAAATTAGATTTTATTTATTTTTTTATTGGCTGTGTTTTATAACAGAAAGTACATTTATTTTATTTTTTTTTTTCAAAAGTTTCGGTCTTTGTTTATATAAATACAAAGAATAGAGCTGACAACTCCAAACGTCCTTGTTGCTTCTTAATTGGTGCATAAAGTGAGTAAAAATATGCAGGGGGTCCCCTCCTGTATTGCAAGTGTACTGTCTGCCCTCATGTTGTAAAGGGCGGCACAAACTGTTGGCGCTATATAAATCCTGTATAATAATGATAATACTGAAACAGACAGCCAGGAATCTAGCATTTTCAGATGCAGGTCAGAAGTCCCAGCCACATTCCATGCAGGGATCCTTTTAAAAAGTGGATCTAATTTTGTTCCAATGTTTTGATATCTACGATTTGGAATAACAAGCGTCTTTTCTGGTGGTGTATCTTTGCTCAGCTTGTAAGCGTAGCATTGCATGCACTGTGAGCTGTAAATTCTTCTTTTGCTTCTATGAAAGATTTCCATTTGCACAAGAGAACTTGGTGTTCCATTTCTTATTGCCGGATGGAGATTACAGCAAAAAAACCTTTTTATATAAAGAAGGCCTTTGCAGCACAAGGCAAAATTTTTATGTAGCTGGAGAACACGACATTAAAGAGGAACTGCTGTCTGCTCACGTAATTTGTAATAAAAACATCTTTACCTTATAAAGCAAGGTCCATAAAGACATGGATGAGTGCGTTTGGGGTGGAGGTCTTTAACTGGCCTGCACAGAGTCCTGAGCTCAACCCGACAGAACACCTTTGGAATGAATTAGAGTGGAGACTACGAGCCAGGCCTTCTCGTTCACATCAGTGCCTGACCTCACAAACACGCTTCTGGAAGATTGATTAAATATTCCCATAGACTCACTCCTAAACCTTGTGGATAGCCTTCCCAGAAGAGTTGAAGCTGTTATAGCTGCAAAGGGTGGACCAACTCAATATTGAACCCTACAGACTAGGACGCCATTAAAGTTCATGTGTGTGTAAAGACAGGCGTCCCAATACTTTTGACAAAATAGTATATATTTCTATATTACAACACTGGACTCTATAAAAGGCTTAACCTCCCTGGCGGCTTTCCCGAGTGTGGCTCGGGGTTAAATTTCATCACCATTAGCGGTGACCCTGAGCCACACTCCGAATTGCATTGCAGGATCCTGGTGCGGTATACATACCTTGTCCCCACGATCCTGCGATGTCCCCCCCGTGGCCATGGGCTCTGTCCTCCGCCCGAACCCTCTCTGTGCCAGGCTCCGTTCCCTGCGAGCGTTGCGACACACGGGGGTGGAGCCCCGCGGCAAAATAAAAAAAAGTGAAAAATCATAATACATCATACAGTACACTGTAATCTTACAGATTACATTACTGTATGAAATTATATTCACATCCCTTTTGTCCCCAGTGCTTTTTCCAATGCCCTGCATGCAGTTTTATATATTTTTTATATACTACTGTTCTTTCTGCCTGGAAACTTGAGATTGTCCATAGCAACCAAAAAGTGTCCCTTTAGGTCAAAAGTGGTTTTAGACCAGCTAATTTTATTATTATTATTATTATTATTATTTATTATATTATAATTTATGATTTTGTGTTTCAAACTTCATCATACCCGGGATATCTACTAGATTCTTGGTGGACAGATTTAAGTGTGTTTATTGCTAAGAATTACAGACAGACCTACAATAAAAAAAGCCAAATTTCTATGCAAAATAATTGTACCGCTTTGAGACGCAAAAATCTGACATAATCATACCGCCAGGGAGGCTACTACTTTTATATGTTTGAAAACCATTGTGCTAGCCGTCAGCTCAAGGTGACCCTTTAAGCTTTCTTTGAAACATACAAATATAAATGCAGAATACTAAATGTTTCTTGTGCATGGAAATTCTGACCTAGGACAATACATTTCTGAGCTGTGGGCAGAATCTAGAGCACACTAGATTAACATGTTAACATGAAACCTCCATGCTTTTATGCATGCTTCATGCTTTATGCTCCAAGCTGGAGAAAAGTAACTAAGCAAAGTCATACCTGGAATTCTGCTTTAACCCTTTGTCAACAAATGGCATTGTAAGGCTGGGTTCAGACTGCCATACAGAGCGGCTGACAGCAGGGGTCCGGTGCCCCCCCCGGTTCACCATTTCAGGTCCACTTTCAGTCTGAGTTTTTGGCTGAATTTGGATCTGAAAGGGACCAGAAGATGCACAGAACTCAGCCTAAATGAGGGGTTAAAGCAACATGCTCCACCTGTGAGCTAGGTACTGATTTAACAGCCTGTGAAGGGCTTTCAGATAAACTTTTATGGGACTAAAGTTTAAAGAAAAAAAAAATGAATTCTATAAAATAAATTAAAAAAATTATATATTTTTCAAAGCACTCCGGTACCCACACCATATCAATGCACTCGGCAGCTAGGTGTGGCCACCAGCCCCATTCACTAGGCTGACAGGTCACTGGTGTCCGCACAGCCAGTGATTATCTGTGGCGATCGCCGCTGGATGCACTTTGTGTGTGTCCAGCAGAAATCACCGCTAATAATCGCTGGCTGTGCAGAGAGCCATGAATAGCTGCAGCTGCTGGCAACCTGTCATTCTAGTGAACAGGGGTGGCAGCTGTACCTAGCAGCTGAGATCTACAGCAGGAATCTCTGATCTACTATTTGCACCAGCACTAATCACTAGTGTGAATGTAGCCCTAAGGCCCCATTCATAGGGCAGAAATGCTCCAGCTCTGGTAATAATCCAGCAGATTGATGTATAGGTGGATGCTGATAGCTGCGGCTGCTTTTAGCCTGACTATGCTCTGTACAGGCTCAGAGCCTGCAACTATCTGTCTGTGTCCGGATGCAAATGTCCATCCAGCAATTACTTGGTTTTAGTGAAAGATGCTCACTCCCGGATGCAGAGATCATCCGAGGGTCATCTTCTGTCCCTAATTGCAGGTAAATGCTGAGTTGATACTTAACATAAATTGAGGTGGGGGTCACTTGTTCTGGTGACAACTAAAGCCGCGTACACACGAGCGGAATGCCCGACAGGAAAAGTCCGACGGAAGCTTTTCATCGTCTATTTCGATCGTGTATATGCCTCATCAGACTTTTTTTTTTTTTTTTTTTTTTTCGAAAATTCTGACGGACCTAGATATGGAACATGTTCTAAATATTTCTGGCGGAACTAATTTCTATCGGGAAAACCGATCGTCTGTATGCTGTTCCGACGGACCAAAAAGGACGCATGCTCTGAAGCAAGTACGAGATGGAAGCCATTGGCTATTGAACTTTTTCTTTTTCTATTCCCGTCGTAAGTGCTGTACGTCACCGCTTTCTGGACGGTGGGACTTTGGTCGGACCGTGTGTAGGCAAGACCGCTTGAATGGAATTCCGTCGGAGTTCCGTCGGAGAAACCTTCGGAGCTTATTCCGACGGCAAAACCGGTCGTGTGTACAGGGCATAACAGAGCATTTCCTCACTTTGGGTTTAACCCATCCACTACAAAATAAAAAAAAACTCCTTGTAGCTTAAGGGGGCTGAAAACCCTCACATATACCCAGTGAAGTGACCATCATAAGGTGATACACAGGTATGAAACCAATCCTCCACAAGTTGTACCTGTTTATCTGTAGCCATCTATCCTCAACAGTCTTTCAAAACATACATTTTACACAGGATCTCCCTGTTCTGAAAAGCAGGAGGTGGAAATCTGATGTCTTGCACTGCAGATCTCAGTGAGGACAGCTCTGAGCCGCCCTGATTGGAGGGAAGGGACACACGCCCCTTCACGAGTACAGACAGAACATGCAGAGCTGATGAGATCAGTCACAGGCTGTGTGCTGGAGCAAAATGTACAAGTATGTAAAGTACAAAATGTATTATTTGCTTCATCTCATTTTATAATTGCACTGTACTCACTTTTGTTGCCAGCGGTTTAGACATTAATGGCTGTGTTGAGTTATTTTGAGGGGACAGCAAATTTAATCTGTTAAACAAACTGTACTCTCACTACTTTACATTGTAGCAAAGTGTCATTTCTTCAGTGTTGTCACATGAAAAGATATAATAAAATATTTACAAAAATGTGAGGGGTCTACTCACTTTTTTTGAGACACTGTATATAATCTCTCTCAAATAGTCACATGATCAGGAGGAAGTCTTGTTGGATCTCGATCGATACTGGGAGCACTCCGGGAGCATTTTATTAAAGTAGATGTATGGCAGGCATGTCCAAAGTCCGGCCCGTGGGCCAATCGCGGCCCGTGGTCCGGTTTTGAACGGCCCACCTCGTTATCTAAACATATATATCTTTTGTGGCCCCCGACTATTTCCCAGTGCCGGGGCCACAAAAGATCTATAGTCTGGTTGCCTTGGAGGGAGGAGGCGGGACGGGCGCCGTGCACACAGGAGGAGTATTTCCTGTTTACACAGCAGCCTCTGTAATAGGAAGTCCCATCTTCGGCGCTGCCATTGGACGACTGTTCTGTCCATCAAAGGAGGCGGGACTTTCACTTAACGAGGCCGCTGTGTAAACAGGAGATTCTCCTGTAGGATATCTTTGGCGCTCGTCCTGCCCCCTCCATGTCCCCTCCAAGGCTGCACTGATGGCAATGGTGAGTGAATTCCTGGCAATGATGGGTGCTGCATTTCTTGCAATGGTGAGTGCATTCCTGGCAATGGTGGGTGCTGCATTCCTAGCAATGGTGGGGGCCAAATATCGACCCATATCTACTGTACCTGCTGATTTCAGGCGATATTTAGCCCATGTGAACGGGGCATAAATATGGACTGAAATTGAAAGATTAAATTTTAGTCCTGCAGTTGTTTGTTGTTAAACTACTGGATTCTGCCCATTTTCATAATGTCTGTAGCATAGGGACCAATTGTTCTGTAATGCAAGATATGGAATAGGAGAATTCTTTGAGATAACATAGGAAGTGTGCAAAGGACAGCTCTATTTTCCTGACACACAAATGACTTACAGTCAAAACCAACGGTCATTATCCCGTACTCTTACTCTTGGACCTTTTTGCTGCCTTTGATACAGTTGACCACCCCCTCCTCCTCAAACGAAATTTGCTTGGCTGCGCAGTCTCCATGGCTGCACTTTCACTTGGTTCGAATCTCATCGCACCTTCAGTGTCACTTACAACTTCACTTCCTCCTCTTCAACTCCTCTTACCGTTGGGGTCCCCCAAGGTTCTGTCCCCGGACCTCTACTATTCTCCATCTACATGTCCTCCCTGGGTCAGCTGATGGCCTCCCATGGCTTTCACTACCATTTATATGCTGATGACACCCAAATCTATCTCTCTGCCCCACAGCTCACCCCATCAATCTCCTCACGCATTACTGATATACTAACAGACATATCAGCCTGGATGTCAAACCACTTCCTCAAACTGAATCTATCTAAAACTGAGCTCTTAATATTTCCTCCCCCACGTGCCCCTTTTTCTGACTTCTCTATCAAGATCAATGGCACATATCTATCAGTCAGTCCCCACATGCCAGGGTGCTAGGGGTAACCTTAGACACTGAACTGTCCTTTCAGGCTCACATCCAATCCCTGTCCAAATCATGCTGCCTTAGCCTCTGCAACATTTCTAGAATAAGCCCCTTTTTAACTAATGACACCACCAAGCTTTTAATTCACTCCCTGGTTATCTCTTGCCTTGACTACTGCAACTCCCTTCTCATTGGATTACCTTTACATAGACTATCCCCCCTTCAGTCCATAATAAATGCCGCTGCAAGACTCATCCACCTTACCAACCATTCAGTGTCCTCCACCCTTCTCTGTCAATCCCTCCACTGGCTTCCACTCGCCCAACGAACAAAATTCAAAGTACCAACAATAATTTACAAAGCCATCCATAACTCTGCCCCCAGCTACATCACTAACCTAGTCCCAAAATGCCAACCAAGCCGCTCTCTTCGGTACTCCCTAGACCTCCTGCTCTCTAGCTCCCTTGTCACCTCCTCCCATGCTCACCTCCAGGATTTCTCCAGCACTTTTCCCATCCTTTGGAACTCCCTACCCCAATCTGTCCGACTGTCCCCTAATCTATCCATCTTTAGACAATCCATGAAAACCTTTCTCTTTAAAGAAGCTGATCCTGCTTCTAACTAACACTGTTTTATTCCTTCTTCAGCTCATCCCCCACAGCTATTACCTTTTGTATCAATTGACCCTCCCTTTTTAGATTGTAAGCTCTAATGAGCAGGGACCTCTGATTCCTCTTGTATCAAATTGTAATGTAACTGTAATGTCTGCCTTTATTTTGTTAAGCACTGCGCAAACTGTTGGCACTATATAAAACCTCTATTATAATAATAATATTAGGTCTTTTTTTTTTTTTTTTTTTTTTTTTTTTTTTTTTTTTTTGCATTTGTTGGACAGAGTTAACAAAAGGATTTCAGTGGTAAATGTAACCAAAATAAAAAAAAAGATCAAGATGCAATGTTTCCTTGCATGCCCTTTTATCATAACTAAGAGTAAATAAGAGGTAAAAAGAAACTTTATTTTTTTATTTTTTTTTTTTTTACTTGTGAGGTTGCTGGAATTAAAGTTATAACCTAATACAAATAGAATGTAGCAATAATTTGTTACATTGTATTTAGGGACACACGGGGGCGCGCGCATCTGTCAGCACTTCTGAGCCAGTAATCTGAGTTTGACAGCCAGATTCCAATGATTTCAATTTCTAGAGCAGAGGGGAATACATTGGGCTTATCTGGTACACCCAAGGTATTTTAGAAGTGTGTTTTTTTTTTTTTTTTTTTTCCTTTCCTCAGCTGAGAAGAAATAGCGAACATCTCAATATATCTGTAAATAGGGGTTGATTTACTAAAAGTAAAAAAAAAAAATAGGCTGTTCACTTTGCAAGGGAAATTTTCATTAGCTTAGTGAATGTGGTGGAAATTCACTTAGTAAAAAATACCCAATCACGTGCAAGGGTATAACAAAAATAAAGTTTTGATTCAATAATTGGAGTCAGCAGAGCTTCATTAAATTCTCTACGTGAAAATACCCTTGTAAAGTGCAACAGCCTATTTGCCTTTAGTAAATCAACTTCATGGTGTCCACATTCTGCTAGAACACCCCTGGAGCCCCTAAACCTAGGGTGCTCTAATATGGGAAAAAGCAACTATCCAATTAAGGTTGGAAACTCTTGTACCTCTTTATTGGCCAATCATTCAAGAGGCATAGATGTGAGGGCCAAACATCAATGGGAAATTAGATTTTCTCCTTTCTTTTTCTTTCACTTTGCTTTCTATTGACTTTCTTTTCTTTCTCTTGTTCTTTTTACCCCCCCCCCCCATCTTTCTCTACTCTTTCTCTTTTATTTCTGTTTTCTTTTTTTTTTCTCGTTTTTTTTTTTATTTATCTCCTTTTTTTTTTTTTCTGTCTCTCGCTCCCTTTTTTTTTTTATCTCTTTATTTATTTTCTCTTGTTTCTATTTTATTATTGTAACTTCTTTTTTTATTTCTTTCCTTTCTCGTTCTTTTTCTCCTTTCTTTCTACTTTATTTTCTCTCTCTTCTTTGTATTTTATTTCTGTATCTAACAGACCAATAGAGAGAAAGTACATTGTATACACTTGAATAATTCACTTTTAACTCCTTAGCAGCAAGATACATGTGTAGATCTTTGTCCACAGGTTACGCAGGTATACCCGACTGTCTTCTCCCCAGGTTAGGCAGATGCACCCGACTGTCCGCTGTCCTCTCCCCAGGTAAGGCAGGTGCACCTTGCTGTCTAGTGTCCCCTCTGCTGATTGGACAGGTCACCTGGCTATCCAGTGTCACCTCCCTAGGTTAGGTATGTGCACTTGGCTGTCCAGTGCCACCTCCACTGGTTAGATATGTGCACCTGGGTGTCATGCATGTCCCCTCCCCAGGTTAGGCAGGTGCAACAGGCTGTCCATTGTCCTTTCCCCAGATTAGACGGGTGTACCTGGCTGTCCAGTGTCCCCTCCCCAGGTTAGACAGATGCTCCTGGCTGCCCACTGTCCCCTCCCCAGATTAGACAGGTGCATTTGACAGTCCAGTGTCCTCCCCCCAGATTAGACAGGTGTTCCCTGCTGTCCAGTGTCCTCCCCCCAGATTAGTCAGGTACACCTGGATGTCCAGTGTCCCCTCCCCAGGTTAGGTAGGTGCAGTGCATTTGGCTATCCAATGTCCCCTCCCCAGATTAGACAGATGTACCTGGCTGTCCTTCCCCAGATTAGACAGCTACACCCGGCTGTCCAGTGTCCCCTCCTCAGATTAGACAGGTGCTCCCCGCTCTGAAGTGTCCTCTCCCCAGATTAAACAGGTGCATCAGGCTATCCAATGTCCCCTCCCCAGGTTACCTAGGTGCAGTGCACCTGGCTGTCCAGTGTCCTCCCCCCAGAATAGACAGGTACACCTGGCGGTCCAGTGTCCCCTCCTTAGATTAGACGGGTACACCGGGCTGTCCAGTGTCCTCTCCCCAGTAGAGACCGGTACTCCTGGCTGTCCAGTGTCCTCTCCCCAGTAGAGACAGGTACTCCTGGCTGTCCAGTGTCCCCTCCTTAGATTAGACAGGTACACCTGGCTGTCCAGCGTCCCCTCCTTAGATTAGACAGGTACACCTGGCTGTCCAGTGTCCCCTCCTTAGATTAGACAGGTACACCTGGCTGTCCAGCGTCCCCTCCTTAGATTAGACAGGTACACCTGGCTGTCCAGTGTCCCCTCCTTAGATTAGACAGGTACACCTGGCTGTCCAGTGTCCCCTCCTTAGATTAGACAGGTACACCTGGCTGTCCAGTGTCCCCTCCTTAGATTAGACAGGCACACCTGGCTGTCCAGTGTCCTCTCCTTAGATTAGACAGGCACACCTGGCTGTCCAGTGTCCTCTCCTTAGATTAGACAGGTACACCGGGCTGTTCTCCCCCCAGATTAGACAGGTACACCGGGCTGTCCTCCCCCCAGATTAGACAGGTACACCGGGCTGTCCAGTGTCCTCCTCCCAGATTAGACAGGTACACGAGGCTGTCCTCTCCTCGGTGTTCACCCAGGAGGGAGGGGGAGAGGATTCCAGGAGAGCCCGGATCAGGGAGGGGAGGGAGGGGTTTGTAGCGCAGAGGATTTATTGGTTGGGTTGGGAGAATACTGCAAAGAGCAAAGCTCGCCAACACCGCTCCCGGATCGTGTGTGTGATCAGAGAGAAGAGCGGAGGAGCTTCCAGCCTGCCGGGGAGAGGACACAGCCTGCCGGGGAGAAGAGCCTGCAAAGTGTGCTGAGAGCTCGGAGTACTGCGGGGACTACAAAGTAAGGAGAGCCAAGTTAGAGGAGGGGAGCGGCGGCCGTCCAGGGACTATCGATGGGCTCCGCCGTGCAGAGAAGGGCGATGCAGGGCGATGTGAGTATCCCGGGCACTCCGTGCTGTTAGTCTACCGGGCTCGGGACGCTGTCCATGGTACTGGCCGGCAGCCAGCCTACGCAGGCGCACTGTGTCCGGTGCCTGCAGGTCCCTGTGTGCAGCCCTGCCACAGTCTCCGCACCCGCCGCCCGAGGAGCGTTACCATGAACTGCCTCATCCCTCCCAGGAAGACTCTACCGCTCACCTCCAGCCTCCGCAGCAGCACCGCCGCCCAGCCCAGGAGCTTCCCAAGCGCAGGATGCCGGGGGGAAAACGGGGCTTGGTGGCACCGCAGAATACATTTTTGGAGAACATCGTCCGGCGTTCTAGTGGTGAGTTCCTGTCCTCTCTCTTGGTGGGCTCTCTCTGCTGGGGGTGTGATTCATAACAGGGAGGGAGACTTGGCAGGAACTTTATCAGGGACCATAAAGTTTTTTTTTTGTACTGTATGTAATGGTGCCCAAGGGCTGGGGTGGGGTTGGTAGTGGCTGATGGTCAAAAAGAGGGTTCCATTTTTGGGGCCTCCAACCCAACTACTGTGCCAGTACAAACATTAATTGATGGGTAGATGGAGATGAAGCCTACTCTTCATAATGCCATGAACACAATTCTGGTTCAAATGTACAACTGAGGGTCTCAAAGTGCCCCCCACACATTATTTCCAGATAGCTTGAGGAGAAAATGTGGGATGCCTTCTGCATGTTTCATAGAGATCAATAGATGAAGATGAAGACTATCTAATGATATACTCTGTAAACACATTTTTCATAATATGCACGTATCTCCCCTTCAGTTCTTAATTCTTAAAAACTCTCATGGTTCATAATATACGCATATGATCAGGCAGCACCCCCACCCCTTTCAATTCCAGTTCTTATACCTTAAAAAAACTCTCATAGTTCATAATATACACATAGGATTAAACAGTGACCCCCCCTTTCATTTCCAGGTCTTAAATTTTATTAAAAAAATTCCATGATTCATAATATACACATAGGATCAGACAGCCCCCTTCATTACCAGATTTTATATTTAAAGAACTCTCATGGTTTATAAAATATGCATAGGATCAGACCCCCCCCCCCCCTTTATTTCCAGTTCTTGTATCTTAAAAAGCTCTCAAAGAACTCTCATGGTTTATAATATACGCATAGGATCAGACCCCCCCCCCCCTCTTCATTTCCTGGTCTTATATCTTATAAAAACTGCCATGATTCATAATATACACATGGGATCAGACAGCCCCCTTCATTACCAGTTTTTATATCTTAAAGAACTCTCATGGTTTATAATATAGGCATAGGATCAGAACCCCGCCCCCCCCTTCATTTCCAGTTCTTATATCTTAAAAAGCTCTCAAAGAGCTCTCATGGTTCATAATACACGCATAGGATCAGCCCCCCCCTCCCCTTCATTTCCAGTTCTTGTACCTTAAAAAAACTATCATGGTTCATAATATACACATGGGATCAGACAGTGACCCTCCACCCTTTCATTTCCAGGTCTTATCTTCTAAAAACTCCCATGGTTCTTAATATATACATAGAATCAGACACTGAACCTCTTTAATCTCCAGTTCCTATATCTTAAACTTTCTTTGTTCATAACATACACATAGGATCCAACAGTTTCCCCCTTCATTTGCAGGTCTTGTATCTTAAACTTTCAAGGTACACAATATACTCATAGGATCAGACAGCCCCCCCCCCCCCCTTCATTTGTAGGTCTTATGAACCACAAGAGTTTTTTAAGATATAAGACCTACAAATGAAGGGGGGGGGAGCTGCCTGATCCTATGAGTATATTGTGAACCATGAGAGTTTATTAAGATATAAGACCTGCAAATGAAATGGGGGGCTGTCTGATCCTATGTGTATATTATAAACTATGAGAGTTTAAGATACAGGAAATGTAGATTTAAAGGGGTTCAGTGTCTGATTCTATGTATATATTATGAACCACAAGAGTTTTTAGAAGATAAGACCTGGAAATGAAAGGGTGGGGGGGTCACTGTCTGTTCCTATGTGTATATATTATGAACCACAAGAGTTTTTTTAAGATCTAACATACAAATAGGATCCGGCAGTGACCCCCCTTCATTTCCAGTTTTATAGCCTAAACTCTTATGGTTCATAATAAATTATATATGCGATCAGACAGTGACCCCCCCCCCCCCCACACTTTTTCATTTACGGTTCTTACAGCTTAAACTCTCATGGTTTATAATAAACTAGCATGCACATAAGATCAGACAGTGACCCACCCCCTTCATTTATGGGTTTTTATATCTTGAACTCTCATGGTTCATAATATACACATAGGATTAATCAATGACCCCAACCCCTCCCTAATTTCCATTTCTTATAGCTTAAAAAACTTATAGGATCAGGCACTGACCCCCCCCCCCCCCCTTTCCAGTTTTTATATCTTAAAAAAACTCTCATGGTTCATAATATACACGTAGAATCAGACAACTACACTGAACCTTAATTTCCAGTTCATATAGCTTAAAAAACTCTCATGATTCATAATATACACATAGGATCAGATAATCCCCCCCCCTATAATTTCCAGTTCTCATAGCTTAAAAAACTCTCAGGGTTCATAATATACACATAGACTCGGACAGTGAACCCCAATCCCTTCCCCCTCCTTCTTCATTTCCAGTCTAAATGGCTTGAAGAACATAGTGGACATAGAACAAATTGGTAAAGCCTTCTGCATGTTTCGTGTGAACACTATCCAATGCAGTGTTTCTCAACTCCTGTCCTCAAGGCACCCCAACAGGTCATGTTTTCAGGCTTACCATGATTTTGCACAGGTGATTTGATCAGTTTCACTGCCTTAGTAATTACCACAGCCGTTTCATCGGAGGGAAATCCTGAAAACATGACCTGTTGGGGCGCCTTGAGGACTGGAGTTGAGAAACACTGATCCAATGCAATACTTCCAACTTTCATGGTTCATAATCTATACATAGGCTCAGCCAGTGGAACCCCCATCATTTCCAGTCCAAATAGCTTGAAGAACAAATGGGAGAAGCCTTCTGCATATTTCATGTACAGATTGATGGATGGAGCTGAGGACTATCCCATGCAACAAGCACATGGTACATAATATACACATATGCTTAGAGCTCCCTCTCTTCATTTCAAGTCCAAATAGCTTTAAGAGGAAATGGGACAAGTCTTTTGTGTGTTTCATGTATGGATGGAGATGAAAATTGTCCAATGCAATACTCTTGGTTCATAATGTACACATAGGATCAGACAGCGGATAACCCCCCCACCACCACCACCACCATTATTTCCAGCCTAAATAGCTTTAAAAAGAAATGATAAATACATTCTGCATGTTTCATGTACAGATCGATGGATGGGGATGAAAACTATTCAGTACAATGCTATCTACTCTCATGGGTCATAATATACACATAGGGTCAGACAGTGACCCTCCCCTCCTCTCCTCTTAATTTTCAGTCCAAAAAGCTAAGAGCATAAATGGAAGAATAATTCTTGGTGTTGGCCATGTAAGGAGTAAATGAGTTGCTATTTGGTAGACACCAATTAGATGCTATAAACCAAGAAAATGGTTTGGCATCATGAAGAATGCCTAGCTCTTTCTACCTGCCCTAGATGTTTGCAATGCACAGGTCTATGTGATGGCAGAATAGGGTTCCACCACCAGCTAGAAACAAATCTAGTGTAAAATGGGCCCCAAGTTGCAGTTGGCCTTTGTATAGCTTTACAGTCTGCACAAATGGTATGTCCACCCCTGGAGCAGGCAGTTGGGCTGGAAAGTTTTTGGCTTGACGTTCTGCAAATGTGAAAAAATAAAGGGATGAATGCGGAAAGGGGGACTGCAATGTGTGATATAGCTGAGAAGTAAAGCCAAGGCTAGCAATTTCCTGTAATATTGGATTTTAGTCATTATGCTACTTATTATAACTGCAATTAGACATTGACCCTAATCACTGGATATGCTGGTTTAGTTAGAAAAGATGCAGCTTGGAAAGTACTTCTTCTGTTCCAGCTTAATGTGGTGTCCCCAAATGACAAGGAAGGGATATGACATCATTTTTCTAGTTGTGGTGTGATTCTGTATTTATCAAACTATTTATCTGCACATATTGTAATTAAGTATGGATATTTGTGTGTGTGGTGTGTGTGTGTGTGTGTGTGTGTGTATATGTACAAGAAGAAAAAAGTAAATAAAAGTGGTATAAATTATATTAATTAACTGTGTGTGTGTATGTGTGTGTGTGTGTGTGTGTGTGTGTGTGTGTATATATATATATAATATATGTATGTATATGTGTGTGTGTGTGTATGTGTGTATATATGTATATGTATATATATATATATATATATATATATATATATATATATATATTACACGCGTGCACACACACAGTTAATTTATATATAGCGTTTCACCACCTTTTATTTACTTTTTTCTTCTTGAGGCAAGACAGCCTCAAGCGTTGACTGTTGATAATTAGTTGATATTTGGAACACCGAGCATATGTAGAAACAAATGGTTCTGTTCACATACATTATTAATATAACTGTGTAGTAATATATGAATTCTGTTGAGTGGTAAAAATTATTGGAAGCAGAATAAACTGTGGAGGTTTTGCGTAGTGTATAGACGTCATCATCGTCACGAAGGAGTAATGTACGAAGTGTTTGGTTAGCAAAGCTTACATCTAACCTGGTATTTATTCCCTTTTAGAGGATTTGTGTGTTTGTGTCATATGAGATACTTGGCATTGCATATATATAAAAGTCATTATTTTGGATCTGGGGACATTTTGTATTGTTGAATTCTCAGATGTTAAATCCCAGTTTGGCTACCAATGCTTTTTGTTTGTTTGGATATGATACAACAGTGAGTATCTAGAGAGAATTGTCGTGCAGTATTACCATAGGGTTAACTTTGGCATTTACAACACATTGCAAAAACTTGTCCTCGTTCCCCCGGGCACATTGTGTAATGTTACTTTTTATCAACTGCCACTAGAGGTCATTATAAGTGCTTCTATAAATTGAAGCCTCTCAAGCAGTCTCATACCCTCCTAAAATGTTCAGCTCATCTTACCAAGATACAGGCACAAAGTATAAAGGTTACACAAGACAGCACAGCTTACCCTAAAACAGACTCTTTGTGTTTGGCCTAAATAGTGCTTTCCAATGTACGCATTTTTCCCTGTGTGATGCAAAGGATTTCACATGTTGTGATTATTCCCTGTCATACTGATTTGGATGTCATTCAATTTATGTATGTATATATTAGATCCTTCATGGTTATACCTAGTCACATACAAATATCCAGTATATGGCAAGCATGTAAATGGTATTAATTTTCTTTATTGTGTGTATGTGATCTAGTATCTTATGTAGAATCTTATCTAGAAGGGGAAAAAAAAAATATATATAATTTATATTATTATGTAATGTGTAAAAAAAAAAAAAAAAAAAAAATATATATATATATATATATATATATATATATATATATATATATATAATTAGTACAGTGTGTGTGTGTGTGTGTGTGTGTGTGTGTATATTGTATCTATCTCTTTCTTCCCAGAAATAATAATAATAAAAAAACACTTTTCCTATACCAGTAAATCTAAAAATGCAACATTATTATTACTTTGCTTGTAAACTGGCTCAAAAGTTATTTTATCAATTATTAATACAACCAGACTCACGAGAGCTATCTTGCATGCTGAAAATGATTGCACTATACTGTATATAGAACCATAAATACATCTTAAAAACTAAATAGTTACAGATTGAGGCTAATCTAAAATGTATCAGTTCTCTGTTATTTAGCCTTTTTTTTTTAAAAAAAAGGAGACTTAAATAAAATCTAACCTAAACAAGCTAAATTTCTTGAAAATGCAAAGCGGTTGCTTAATTTTATTCCCCAGTACGTTTTAACTGTAAAATATTTTTGTAGTACTGCATTTTTGATGCCATAAATACAGCAGACCTAAAGATGGACTGGCTTTGATTGTGACAGCTGATGCTTTTGTCAGTCTTATCTGGAAGATGTTTATTGGAAAATGATCCATAATAGCCTTTCACATTTTTAAGACTGATTTAAAAATGTATATGCTGTATAGACACAAATTGGTGTTTGCTTGGAAACTGTTGTCTCAAAGTGCTTATTTTGTCATTCGCCTGCAAAACTGCTGGAATAGGGCAGGTTTTTTTGGGAAGGCAGAAGAATAGATGTGGTGCCAAAACGGTTTAAGAATTTTTGACTGTATACATTTTTTTTTTTTTTTTGTTTTTTTGTTTTTTTTTCGTTTTTGTTTTGAACTTTTATGACATTATGTGGCAGTAATTTAAAATTTGAAAGACCACGGTAAGTCTTAAGAAACCGTGATTGTCCAGACAGGCACATTGAAAGATATAATTCCACTTGCTGAGTCTAGTTTACAGAGGCTTTGCTTTGGTGATATTTTATTTTAAAATTGTAAATGCACTGTTCGTTATAAAGGTTTTAATATTTTTTTGTTGTTGTTAGAATGTCGGCATACACCTGAACATTGAAGGTCCCCATATAAATATGTTAAAGCATCCTCCTGTACGAAAAGAAACATAGGGAAAAATGCATTAACAATTAAATATTTCCTTGTTTCAAAAATGCATTTTTATTGGGAAGGTATCGTCACCTGTTGCATTGCATTATCTTAAATCATGCAGGTCATGCTATTATTATTTCTTTACTAGAGACAACGTTCCACATTGTGTCAACAGTTATTAGAAATCCAATTAAGATAAAGAGGAACTGAACTCTGTAATGTCCGTGTGCCTAGCAGACGGTAAAGGACTATGCTCTAGTATTGCTTGTGGTCTCCATGTTTTTGATCTTTTCCCTATTACTGACCTACCATGCTTTATTCTGCACTATGAATCTGTGTTTGATCGTAGTAGGGGCAGGGCCTACAGCAAAGAAAACTGGGAGCAGCACAGTAGTTACATCTCTGAACTTCACTCCATATCTCAGGAGGAGACCGGCGGACAGAGCCAACAGTGCCTTAGATCTCACTCATAGATCTCATCGCAGATATACACTGATCAGACCACCCACCTAATATTGGGCAAGTCCCCCTTTTGCCATTTAAACAGCCCTGACCCATAGAGGTGTTGACTCCACTAGACTTCCAAAGGTATGCTGTGGTATCTGGCACCATGTCATCAGTAACAGACCCTTTAAGTCTTGAAAGTTGTGAGGTGGGGCCTCCATGGATTGGACTTTACTTCTAGCACATCCCAAAGATGCTCGATTGGATTAAGAGTTGGCGAATTAGGAAGCCAAGTCAACACCAAAAGACACCTTCTTCCATTGCTCTGTGGTCCAGTTGTGATGCTTATCTCCTTTTGGCTGTGGATGCGGGTCAGCATGGGCACTCTGACTGGTCTGTGGCTACGCAGACCCATACACAACAAACTGCAATGCACTGTGTGTTTTGACACTTTTCTATCAGAACCAGCATTAACTTTCTCAGCAATTTGAGCTACAGTAGATCTTCTGTTAAATCGGACTGCAAGGGACAGCCTTCACTCCTCACGTGCATCAATGAGACTTCTTCACCCATGACCCTGCCACCAATTTTCCTTCTTTGGACCACTCTTGGTAGGTTCTGACCACTGCAGACTGGGAACATCCCACAAGAGCTGCAGTTTTGGAATTGCTCTGGCGCAGTTGTGAAGCCCTTACAGATTCTTACTCTTACCCATTTTTTTTCTGCTATCAACTTCAGGAACAACATGTTCACTTGCAGCCTAATATATTCCACCCACTTTTACATGCCATTGGAACAAAATAATCAAATCTTATTCATGTTTCCTGTCAGTGGTCATAAAGCTTTGGCTCAACGGTGTACATCTATGAGGCTGTAGGCACAGGTTTTCTGGCATAATCACTTACCTGGAAGTGCAGTGCTTTTTGTCAGGAGGAATTCGAGGAAAAATTTAAATTTTTTCAGGGTACTACTTAGCTTCTATTAAAATACGTAAATGTTACCTATACAGTAACATAAGACCTTTTTGAGGTAAAGTTCTTTTATACCCAGAGAAGTATAGATAATCCAAATTTTTCACTTTGAAATGAAATATGTTACAAAGTGAAATACGGTGCCTTGAAAAAGTATTCATACTCCTTGAAATTTTCCACATTTTGTCATGTTACAGAGTGGAAGGAAATTATAAATGGTTTTTAACATTTTTTACAAAGAAATATCTGAAAAGTGTGGCGTGCATTTGTATTCAGACTCCTTTACTCAGATGGGTAATAGGAACAATCCGCGCTAACCCCAAATCAAATAATATAAAATGTGAATATTAATTGTGAATAATAAAATGTGAATAATAGAAGTGAAGGTGCTGCAATCTAAAAAAACTTGAATATTCGCTTCAGTAAATGTATATGCGATTAAATGCGCAACCCTTGCCATACAAACACAATTGTATATAATCAATAAAAATAACTAATAAAAAAACAGCATATAATGATCAGCATTGAGTGTAAAAACTGCACAATAAGTATTATAATAGGAAAATCAATTCCATATATGATAGCTTGATAGCGTCCTTCTTCACGGATAAATTAAAATGATACAGAACTAGTGCGCACAACCAGAATCTCACAAAATCAAGGGTACTAGAGTAAAGATTAGAGAAGCTGCCAACATAAGAGGTGGCCTCACCCACCCTAATAGATAATGTATTAAAGGTAAAAATTATGTGGCGCTAATCAAAATTTACCACTTGATATAAATCTCAAACTAAAGAAATCTTAATGCTTCCTTACTGCTCAATACTCAAAAACTCTCTTGATGGACAATACTTACTTCTCCCATTAGGGGGCAACCAAATCAACAAAACTATTAAATACTGGTAAATAGACCAAAATAAAATATATATATATCAATCAATAACTCAAGTGTTCCTCAATCAGACTGTGTAAAACTGTGACCAACGGTGCTTTTAAACACCGACACAATAGATGAAAATAAACAGTTCCTCAAAGTGTGTCATACATTGTGCATAATTTTCTCCAGCTTAATAAATAAAAATAATTTCCTACACAAAATAAATAATGCTGATGGATAGATGATATCAAAGCAACTGTGATGCAATAATAAATATAAAAGTGCAACTCTATATCACATATATATATATACAAAGTGATCAAGTGCAAAAAAGTGACATTAGTGCAGAGCCGTGCATATATACAGATCTGACTCTGAAATAGACTCCCAAAATCCAACTTCTCTATCCTCCTAAAATTATAGTATAATGAAGATACAAAAAAGAAAAAAACTGTGACAGTAAACTGTGATCAAGTCCAAAACTAATGCTTCATGCAATGTGATTCATAATGTCCATACAGATGGTTAATATTAACATGCCAGTAGAGTGACTTTGTGCTGGATTCATTCACTTGAAAAGTAGGTGCAGCACACAGGTGTTTCCCCCAGCCTCTCACCTCTATCAGCGGCCCCCAATGGGCCAAGTCAGGCAGATAGTTAATATTCCTCTGTCAGGGATGATGCTCCAACAGCCGTCCCCCTCTTCCAAAGGGTATGCGTGGGTCAGACTCTCTATCTAGTCACCAGCGCTCCCACCGACCCCAGAATAACAATGAAGAAGGAGATGCTTCCATAGTGAAGTAATTCCAATACAAGTTTATTGATAAAAAGTAGTAACTTACATTAAAAACTGAAACTGTTAACGAAATTGCAGCAGAAACAATCAGGCTTCCAGGTACGGCCGTCCCCGGGAAGCGTCGGCACCTGGCTCCTCCTACCCTGACGCGTTGCGTCACACCACGTGACTTTATCAAAGGGAACTGCACCTACTTTTCAAGTGAATGAATCCAGCACAAAGTCACGCTACTGGCATGTTAATATTAACCATCTGTATGGACATTATGAATCACATTGCATGAAGCATTAGTTTTGGACTTGATCACAGTTTACTGTCACAGTTTTTTTCTTTTTTGTATCTTCATTATACTATAATTTTAGGAGGATAGAGAAGTTGGATTTTGGGAGTCTATTTCAGAGTCAGATCTGTATATATGCACGGCTCTGCACTAATGTCACTTTTTTGCACTTGATCACTTTGTATATATATATATGTGATATAGAGTTGCACTTTTATATTTATTATTGCATCACAGTTGCTTTGATATCATCTATCCATCAGCATTATTTATTTTGTGTAGGAAATTATTTTTATTTTTATTTATTAAGCTGGAGAAAATTATGCACAATGTATGACACACTTTGAGGAACTGTTTATTTTCATCTATTGTGTCGGTGTTTAAAAGCACCGTTGGTCACAGTTTTACACAGTCTGATTGAGGAACACTTGAGTTATTGATTGATATATATATATTTTATTTTGGTCTATTTACCAGTATTTAATAGTTTTGTTGATTTGGTTGCCCCCTAATGGGAGAAGTAAGTATTGTCCATCAAGAGAGTTTTTGAGTATTGAGCAGTAAGGAAGCATTAAGATTTCTTTAGTTTGAGATTTATATCAAGTGGTAAATTTTGATTAGCGCCACATAATTTTTACCTTTAATACTTCTTCACGGATAACACCCCTAAATATATGTGAAATTTTCACTAGGAACAAGTCCTTTTGTCAGGAGGAGATGTAATCTTCCTCATAGATACCAGGCAGAGATGTACAAAAAGGTTGCTTACCAGACTTGTAGGACTCCTATGACAGAGATCATATAGGCTCAGGTATACCGGATCGCCCAGGCAGGGACAGCTGATTCAAGCAGCCGACAAACTCTGTTCCTTCTCAGATGCTGGGATGTTGGCTCAGCAGACTACGATGTTCCCCTTGTACTCCTTATCCAGGTAGAATCATTCGTGGGGTATAAGTGGTTTAAAAGAGGAAAAGAGGCACTTCATAGTGCAGCAAGTTAAAAAATCCTTTTTATTCCATATTAATGGACAGCTGACATCTTAAAAGCTTTTAGAAAAAATATATTCAAACGAACAGCAAACAGCCGCGGCAGAAGCCAGCCAGCTGGAAGGAGGTGATGTCAGGTCCTACAGCTCCACCCGATGCTGCGGTTCTCCGCATTAGGCATCGACTGGGAAAGGAGGCCTTTACTCAGATACCCCTAACTAAAATCTAGTGGAACCAATTGCCTTCAGAAGTCACCTAATTAGTAAATAGAGTCCACCTGTGTGTAATTTAATCTCAGTGTAAATACAACTGTTCTGTGAAGCCCTTCACATTAGTGAACTAACAGCATCATGAAAGCCAAGACACACACACTAGGCAGGTCAGGGATAAATTTGTGAAGAAGTTTAAAGCAGGGTTAGGTTCTAAAAAAAAATATCCCAAGCTTTGAAAATCTCACAGAGCACTGTTCAATCCATCATCCGAAAATGAAAAGAGTATGGTACAACTGCAAACCTACCAAGACCTGGCTGTCTGCCTAAACTGACAGGCTGGGCAATGAGAGCATTCATCAGAGAAGCAGCCAAGAGCCCCATGGTAACTCTGGAGGAGTTCAGTGGGAGAATCTGTCCACAGGACAACTATTAGTTGTGCACTCCACAAATCTGGTCTTTATGGAGGAGTGGCAAGAAGAAAGTCATTGTTGAAAGAAAGCCATAAGAAGTCCTGTTTGCAGTTTGCGAGAAGCCATGTGGGGGACACAGATAACACGTGGAAGAAGGTGCTCTGGTCAGATGAGACCAAAATTTTAAGCTTTTTGGCCTAAAAGCAAAATGCTATGTGTGGCAGAAAACTAACACTGCACATCACCCTGAACACACCATCCCCACCGTGAAACATGGTAGAGACATCCCCAAAAAGACTTGCAGCTGTAATTGCAGCAAAAGGTGGTTCTACAAAGTATTCACCAATGGTGGGCTGAATACAAATGTCCATCACACTTTTCACATACCGGTATTTATTTGTAAAAAAATTAAAACCATTTATCATTTTCCTTCCACTTCACAATTTATGTACCACTTTGTGTTGGTCTATCACATAAAATTCCAACAAAATACATTTACATTTTTGGTTGTAACATGACAAAATGTGGAAAATTTCAAGGGGTAGGAATACGTTTTCAAGGCACTGTAGATGCTTAAAATACCTTTTCAAACAGATTATATACAACGGTCACATGACCTCTCTACATCACTCTCCCCATGTACTGTGAGAGATGGAGGGAGGAGCAAGGAATAATCCTGTGACACAGCTAGAAATGTCATTTCGGAAAGAGTTTTCCCATGCATGCTGACTGATGCTGTTGCGATCACATGATTGATTAAAAAAAAGTTTATAATTTTATTTTAAAAAGCATAAAAAAATGTTTTTTTGGTTATTGAGATAACCTTTTGACTAAAAGTCAGTGTTTTTGTGTAGAGTGACATCCCATATTGCACTCTTCAGTCAATCCTCCCTGCTAGATTAATTCCACTAAATGATGTCAGTGATTATGTGGGGCAGAAATGAGGAGACAGGGATGATGTGTCATTTAAAGTGCCTGGAACCGCTTCCTATGATCAGCTGCTATAGTGTTGCCACCAACTATTCGGAAGTGAGGAGCAATGGTAGGATCAACCAGGTATTTATTAATGTAGAGAAGATGCACACTTGAAAGTTTCTGCTAAAAGGCATAACCCCTAATTTAAAAGATAAATACACATAGAAAATATTTTGAATTTATTGACAGTTTAAATTGGTTCTAAAGGCAGAAGATTTTTTTTATCTTAATGCATTTTATGCATTAAAGTGATTGTTAAGCCACTTCTAAAAAATGTGACCATTCTCGCTGTAATATAACAATATGTTCCCCTGTGTCTGTGTTGTATAATACATATGCTTATCTGTACTGATAACACATCGGCTCCCAGGTGCCTCCTCTCCTCTGCCCAGCTGACGGTTCTGCCGCTGACGTCAGCCGGGGAAAGAGCGAGAAGAGAGAGAGCCGAGGAGTCACATGATCGCAGGGAGCAGGGTAAAGATGAGCATATTTATTATATAACAGACACAGGGGAGCTTATTGTAATATTACAGAGGGGATGGGAGCATTTTACATTAAATATGAGAGCAGCAGGAGCAGAGGGGGCGTGCGCTGACACGAGCAGACAGGCAGGGAGGAAGGGGGGAGAGGATGGAGGAGAGGACACAGGAGACAGAGAGGAGAGCTGTGGATGATGGAGGCACATAAACTGACCATGGTGTCAGGGCTCAGCAGCCATGATATACCATGGTCAGTTTACAGAGGGGAGGGTATAACCAGGCAGAATCAGCCAGGTTTTTTAGGTGTTGCAGGGGGCCAAATTACACAGCACAGGCACTGTGCTGTATAACATGCTTTAAGGGAACAGGATCTGTTTGTTAACCCCAAAAAAACAAAAAACAAACGCTTTAAAAAACCTGTGTACAGCAGACCCCCTAATAGTTACCTGAACCCCATCTTGATTCAGTGATGTTTCACGAGAGACTCGGCAATCCTCTACTCTCTCTCCTGATTGGCTGAGACAACAGCAGGCGCTATTGGCTCCCACTGCTGTCAATCAAAGTCAGTAAGCCAACGAGTATAGAGCTGCTTTCTGTGGGGGCACTCGGCAGGAGGGAGGGGCCAGGAGTACCGGCGAGGGACCGTAGAAGAAGAAGAATTGGGCTGCTTTGTGCAAAACAACCACTGCAGAGTATGTAAGTATAACATGTTTTTTATTTTTAAGCAAAAAAAGCCAATGTATTTCAAGACTTCAGCACATCAATAAGAGATACAGGTCCTGGCTTAGACCCTTTTTAATCACCAGAGGCTTGGCTATACCCCATAATTGGTACTCCAACAGATAGTCATAGATCAGGAGAATGCTGGCATTTTCTAATCCTAGCATTTCCATATCTTGTTTTCGTACACCATTTTGTCATACTTAAAGTGGATGTAAACCCTCACATATACCCAGTGAAGTGAACAGCCTCAGATGATATACAGAGATGAAACAAATATCCCTACATAAGTTTTACATGTATATCTGCTGTCTTCAGTTTGCTATATTCTTTAGAAAGGGCACATAGTGTTACAAATGTTCTCTTCCTGTTCAGCACTGGGTGTGAAGTCTTGGCATACACTGTGTGACAGCTGATTGGAGACAAGGCACACCCCCCCTCCACATAGGCAGGGGAAGGAAGGAATGTGCAGAGCTGTGCTGTGAATAGACCAGCTCATTGCTAATCTATTTATAGCACCCCCCCAACACAAACTTCAGGCTGGTTTTATCTCGGTTGTCTGAGAACTTGTCAGAAGTTATCATGCTGATAACAGAAGAACAAAGCAGCAGAAAGACATGGGACTTTGGGCTTTGGAGAGAGATAAGAAAACACTACAAATATATGTGCTTAGGTCAAATTTCATGAATTAGGTTTAAATCCACTTTAAATACTGTATCTCATGTCTTCAGGGTACTTATAATGGTGCTTTACCTTGCATAAGATGTAGAAGTGATTTCTGCTAAATTCTTGTGCAGTTGGAAATGTGTATAAAAAAATTATATTTAAAAAGACCTTAAATGCAGGTTACATTGCAAAACATTTTTAAAGCTTGTATATAAAAATGTATAGCGGAGCGCCACTCAAAAGGGGAAGCTCCACTTGTTTGCTTCCTCGCCCCCCTCCGCTGCCACATTTGGCACCTTTCAGGGGGGAGCGGGTACCTGTTTTTGACAGGTACTCGTCCTCCTTCCTCTGCCGCAGGGCCATTTACAAAGCGCAGCACGCTTCACCCATGGGCAGTAGGGAACCAGTTGTGATCGATCAACTTGGTACATTCAGCTTGCCCATTAACGGTTCTAATCTTGGCCAGTTCCTGCTGAACTGGCTGAGCTTCAAACCGTATATGGCTAGCCTTAGCTTTTTTTCTTCTTGATGCTCTCTCCCACTTCCTTGTTCACCTCGCCTAGTATATGTAGCGGCTGACTGTGCTAATTTTCTTATTCCCCATTGAATTCCTCTTTAATAAAGTACGCTGCTCTAGTTACCCTGAGGACAGTCATATCATGCATGGACAATTGACTACCCTCTAATGTTTATGTACAGTTTATTTAATATGTAACTTAATGGGATTGGGAATTGGTTACATAAAGGCAGCTGTATGCAGGAAACTATTTCACAAAAGAAAACCTTTTTTATCCTGTAGATTAGTTCTAATACATAACTACCTTGCAGCTTTAGATACGATTTCCTGGTCACTAAACCTTTTCTTCAACATTTTTTTTTTTTTTTTTTTGGTAGGAAGCATTTTGGAATCGGAAACCCTGTCATAAAAAAAAAAAAAAAACTGCTGCAAGTTTAAAGTGTTACTAAACCCACAACAGTAAAATCAGTCTGTGTATGCAGCATAAAATGCTTGTTATACTCACTGTGGAACTTAAGGGGTTAAAGGGGTTGTAAAGGTAAAAATTTTTTCACCTTAATGCATTCTATGCATTAAGGTGAAAAAACTTCTGACAATACCGCCGCCCCCAGCCCCCCGTTTTACTTACCTGACGCGTCGAAAGTCAGCTTCTCGTTCCCGACATCTATTCCTCCGCTCACCCTGGCCGCTGATTGGCTACAGTGGATGGATTGGAAGCAGCGCAGCCATTGGCTCGCGCTGCTGTCAATCACATCCAATGACGCGGCGCGCTGGGGGGCGGGGCTGAGTGATACAGTGAGCGGCTATAGCCGCCGGCTGTATCACGGGAGCGCGCCCGCAAGCACTAACCACCATGCGAGGGAGCTCGCATTAAGGTGGTTAATGCTTGCGGGGAGGAGCTGAAACAGCCGCCGAGGGACCCCAGAAGACCAGGTTCGGGGCCACTCTGTGCAGAACGAGCTGCACAGTGAAGGTAAGTATAACATGTTTGTTATTTTAAAAAAAAAAAAAATGTTACCTTTACAACCCCTTTAATCCTCTGCATTGTATAAAAATGTTGTTTTATCCTGTATGTACAGATCCTTCCCCTCCTGCACTGTCTATCTGGGGAAGGCCAGCTAACACAGGCAGGGTAGACAACCTGCACATGCTCAGTTGTGTCTTTTATACTGGAGGGAACATTTACTTGTTCTCAGAGATAGCCAGGTCACATGATATTGACATCACACTAGTGGGCGTATATACAGGCTGTAGTGGAAATCTCCTGCTACCTGAACTCTCAGCACCGGACAAACTGTAGTGGCAGTATTTTAATGTAAAAAGAAGATTTATAAGCTGTGGGCACTGTGGGGGGCGGATGAACTATTTTCATATTACTGGGTTTCGTAACACTTTAAGGTGAAGGTATTTAGAGGTGCAGGAGCCCTGCAAATCCATTCAGCACCAGTGAATGTTTGGTAAAAATCACATTCATTGCTTTAGAAATATTAACATTGGTCTCTGCGCTTTTATAACTGTAGCCTTTTTGCCTTTTTTTTCCCTTCTAAAATTGGATTGTGAAATGATGGATTAGAGTGATCAAAACACCAATATATTATTTTGGCACCATCATCCCTTTTATAGAAAGAAAAAGAGGAAAACCAAATTAGCAGTATGGGACTTTGTGGGCGCTTATTATAATAAAATTAGTATGTAACAACAAAGTATGAAAAAATAATTTAATTTTATTACAACTTGAAAAAAGGACAAAGACAATAGTCACATAGAAAGGAACAGACGTCACTTATTCAATGTAGTGTATCCACATGTCTGTTCAGTTTTCCACACATGAGTTCAACATGTTTCGCCATGCGGCTTCCTCAGGAATATGTGTGGACATTTTTCTTTAATAAGTGGATACAAATGTGTATATTAATTTATACAAATCTCAAGTTTGAAAAGATACAAAAATAATTTGAACCAAATACATATATACATACATAGGTGCATTCAAGGAGTGTAGCAGAAAATTCTCAACCGGTAGGCTCTGGCTCCAATGCTTAGGAGATTTAGAAACCAAGCTATACTGAGTGATGTCAGAGCAAAATAATTGGGCGCCAGAGCCCTAACGGGAAGAAACCTTGACCTATGCCTGATCACCCACTGAGAGGAGTACCGTTGGTAGAATTGGATACCAATATAAACGCTATTGTTGCCTATAAATAATCAAAACATAATAGTAATATATAGTGTGTCAATGACAGTACATGTCATTGAATAGGCTTAATAACTGAGTCAAACTGTATAGACATCTTATAAGTAGATATAATATATAAAGTAGGCTTACATAGAGGGTTACTGTTAGATGAACAAAACTGGGAGCCTAGGTGCCCAACCAAATACAGCTGCAACTGTATGGCTAAATCCAGGGTTTAAATTCCACACCGATAGTCTTGCAAGTATATAAAGAATGTTACACATATAATATGCAAAACATAAGGGGGACCAGTTTGGGCTGTCCTAACATAAATATGATAGAAGAGAAGTTGCTTGCCTGTGTGTGTTGTCAAATCTGTATGGTGAAAAATCCTGGGCAGGACGGGACAGTAGGATGACGAAAGTGATCTAATCTGTGAATGGACACAAATAATCTAGAGGAAAAACGTTACCCCCCCGAAAGAAACTGGGGCATGGCACCTCTCTTGGCTAAGCAAAAGCATCACGTTATTATTCTCCCTGGATGGAAAGGATTGTACCTGTATGCAGCTGTGTGGACATTGTGGCTCCCAGAAACTCCAGCGGCTTCTCCAGTGCCGCATGGAGCTATTTGTACTCCTCCCTAATGCGTCAAGTGGGTGCGACGTGTGACTTCACGCCACCCAGATGCAAAACGGACGTTGTCGGATAATGGCGCAGAAATGGGAGGCTGCCACTGCCCCGCCGCACCGGAGCCCACAACGCGCACAGGGAACCAAGGAGGCTGGAACCAGCGAGACAGTGCCGGATGCCATGGCATCGCACCACCTGACCCCCGGGCGCCCACGCAATGACCCCACAGAGCGACAGAGCAGGACCGGATCCCAGATGGAGGTGCCACCCAGAACCCGGACACCCACAGAGGCTGCCCCGTCTCCACGGGAGCTCAACATGGCCCCCATTGGGAAATGGGGACCATGCTGCTGCGGGCCCCTAAGCGTCCGTGTGGGAATACAATGGCAAGGAAATGGGTGAATGTCCCGGGCAGTGGTGTCCAAATGGATGCCCTGTGAACGTGAACTAATGGTGGAAGTAACGATAAGCATACAAATGCACATACATATGAAATAAAAAATAAATGAATTGAATTGATAAAATGAGAACTAAAGAATGAAAAACAAATACAATAAAAATGAAATAAAATAAAATGGAATGAAATTAAATGAAAGATGGAAATAAATAATAAAAATAAACGAAAATGAAAATAATAATGAAAAAATAATAAATAATGAAAAAAGGGAGAAGAAAATCTGAATAAGTGAAATAAACAAAAGTGAAATAAAATAAGAATGATAATGAAAATAATATTGAAGGATAATAATGAAGTTGAAAATAATTAAAAAAATGAAAGAACCCAACAAAAAGGAATGTGTTCATATATGGCATTCTCAAAAGATGCTACGAGAGTCCTGCCCTCCATGTGGATGCACCTTTACGATATTACAGTTACTGTACACTAAATTTTTACCATGGCAACCAGTTACTAATGTATGTCTAGTAATCCTGCAAATGAATTTCCAAAAAGGAAAAGGGGCTTCATATAAAGAGAAGAGCCCTGGTAATGGCAAAAAATCGGCCCCGAGATAGCAATACAACGTCAGGGGAAAAGGGATAGTGGTGTGGCGGCAGGGGCCTTGAGAACAAGGTCCAAACCCATGGTTTTACGGTATGGTCAAATGGGGTCCACATGAATGGACCTAATGGTACTATAGAAAGGGCTTGTAACTCAGGCTGATACCCTCATTCAAGCCTGGGGTTCTAGTTGCCTGTAGAAGATAAATCAATTTTGCTTCAAGCTGTAGTAATTGTTTGTCAATATCCCCACCCCTATCATATGGGGGGGATGTGTTCTAAAGCAAAGAAGTGATCATTGTTAAATTGTGATTATGATATAATCCCATGTGTCTACTAATAGGAATTTCCATTTTTTGTTTCGAAATTGCTGAGATATGATCTCTAAAGCCTCGTACACACGATCGGAATGTTGGCCAACAAAACCGTAGAATTTTGTCCGAACGGCATTGGCCCAAACTTGTCTTGCACATACACGGTCACACAATTGTTGGCCAACCATTACGAACATAGTGACGTACTAGACATACTACGTGGTTTTTCAGCTCTTTAGTGCCACCCTCTGGGCTCCTGCTAATTTTGCGTTAGTAGAAGTTTGGTGAGTGATGATTCGCGCTTTTCATTTTGCACTTTTCATTTCGTACTTTTCAGTTTGCGCTTTTAAGTTTGTTTCTGAATGGCCATTCGTCAACCAGACATGTTGCGGAATCGGAGGAGATAACGTGTTATTTATTATTGGCCTTGGAGTTATTGCTTTGACATTATTTTTTTGGTTGAATAATGATTTGATTTGGTATATTTTCTATATTTTTGGATGCATAGAATGTACTTTTTGGTTATGTTCTATGTGCAAATAGCATGTCTAATTTTATTTGTTTTATTTTTTTAATGCACAATAAAAAAAAATTGTGGCGAATAATACTTCAGTAAAACACATAGCCAGTTTGGGAGTAGGCAGTTACATTTTAAAAAATACAATGTAAAATTGACAAGGGACACCAACTTGCCCAAATAAAAAAAAAAAAAAAAAAGCATATTATTCTTGATATCACTAGAAGAAAAAAGCCTTTGAAAATTTGTTTGCAATAACTCCATCAGTATCACCAGAAAAGCAGATTCATTATTATTCCATTATCTCAAAAAAACAAGCGCGCAACCATTTAATTAATCAGTGAAGATGATTAAACACACCCATACAAACTCATATAAAGCTATATATAGTATTGTGCAAAAATGATACAATAAAGTAAAAAAATGCTACCAAAAAACGCCCATGTGAATTATTATTCCATTAATATTTATCATTATTATTCCATTAACCACTTGCTCACTGGGCACTTAAACCCCCTTCCTAAGGAAACCAGACCATTTTTCAGCTTTCGGTGCTCTCACATTTTGAATGACCATTACTAAGTCATACAACACTGTACCCATATGAAATTTTTGTCCCTTTTTCCACACAAATAGAGATTTCTTTTGGTGGTATTTAATCACCGTAGTTTTTTTTTATTTTTTGCGCTATAAAAGAAAAAAAAATGAAAATTCTGTAAAAAAAATTAATTTTTCTTTGTTTCTGTTACAAAATTTAGCAAATTAGTAATTTTTCTTCATATATTTTGGCCAAAATTTTTATACCGCTACATATCGTTGGTAAAAATAACCCAAATTAGTGTATATTATTTGGTCTTTATGAAAGTTATAGAGTCCACAAGCTATGGTGCCAATATCTGAAAATTGATCACACCTGAAGTACTGACAACCTATCTAATTTCTTGAAACCCTAACATGCCAGAAAAGTACAAATACCCCCCAAATGACCCCTTTTTAGAAAGAAGACATTCCAAGGTATTTAGAAAGATGCATGGTGAGTTTTTTGAAGTTTGTCATTTTATTTTCCCACAATTCTTTGCAATATCAAGAATTTTTTTTTTTCTTTTTTTTTTTTTTCACAAAATTGTCATATTAGCAGGTTATTTCTCACACACAGCATATGCATAGCACAAATTATACCCCAAAACACATTCTGCTACTTCCGAGTATGGCAATACAACACGTGTGAGACTTTTACACAGCGTGGCCACATACAGAGGACCAACATGCAGGGGAGCACCTTCAGGCATTCTGGAGCACCCAGGCCAATTCTGACATTTCTCTCCTACATGTAAAAATCATCATTCATTTGCTAGAAAATTACATAGAACCCCAAAACATTATATATGTTTTTTTAGCAAAGACACTAGAGAATACAATGGAAGTCGTTGCAGCGGTATTTGCGCAGCAATTTTTCGAACGCTTTTTTTTGGAAAAAAAAAAAGTTTTATGCTTTAAAAAAAAAACAAAAAAAAAACAGTAAAGTTAGCCCAATATTTTTGCATAATGTGAAAGATGAAGTTACGCCGAGTAAATAGATACCTAACATGTCACCCTTCAAAATTGCACACGCTCGTGGAATGGCGCCAAAGTTCGCTACTTAAAAATCCCCATAGGCGACGCAATAAAAATTTTTACTGGTTACATGTTTTGCGTTACAGAGGAGGTCTAGGGCCAAAATTATTGCTCTCGCTCTAACGTTCGCATTAATACCTCACATGTGTGGTTTGAACACAGTTTTCATGTGTGGGCGGGACTTATGTATGCGTTCGCTTCTGGGGCTCTTTCAATTTTTTTTTTTTTTTTATTGTTCATTTTACTTTATTTCAGTTTGACACTTTTTTCCCCAAAAAATTTGATCACTTTTATTCCTATTACAAGGAATGTAAACATCCCTTGTAATAGGAATATGGCATGACGGGTCCTCTTTACAGTGAGATATGGGGTCAATAAGACCCCACATCTCACCTCTAGGCTGGGAAGCCTGAAATCAAAAAAGAAAAACAAAACGTTCCTGGCTTCGATCGTAGCGGTGAGTCGGTAGAAGCGGCGGGAGGGGGGGGGGAGGGGGGGGTCCCCTCTCGCCTCCCATAAGAACAATCAAGCAGTGGAACAGCCGTTATGATCGTTCTTATGGTGTGGGGAATCGCTGGCTGGAAAAGCTGATATCTGAATGATGCCTGTAGCTGCAAAGTCAAAAAGTCAAGGACGTCATTTGACGGCGGGCGGGAAGTGGTTAAAACGCATTTTTTTTTTTTTTTAACACAAAGTTGTCCATTTATACAATATTTCTAACACATGGGGTGTCATTGACACCCCAAAATAGATTATCCTCCTCCTGAGTACGGCGATACCGCATGTGTGAGACTTCCACAGCCTGGCCACATACAGAGGCAGTGCATGGCTGGGTATCACGAGTATTGCAGAGTATGGCCCATTATTGCAGAGTATGGCTGGGTATTGCAGAGTATGGCTGGGTATTGCAGAGTATGGCTGGGTATTGCAGAGTATGGCTGGGTATTGCAGGGTATGGCTGGGTATTGCAGGGTATGGCTGGGTATTGCATGGTATGGCTGGGTATTGCAGGGTATGGCAGGGTATTGCAGAGTATTACTAAGTATGGCTGAGCATGGAGGGATGGCTGAGCATGGATGGATGGATGTGACTGCAATTGTCACAGTGCAGCGCTGTGGGCACTATAGATCCAGCCCACAGTGCTGCTGCCATCCGATCTCTCCCCCTCTCCTCTCACACTGTACTGATCGCTACACAGAGGGGAGAGAGGAATCGGCATCATGACATGACGCCGGTTTTTTTACAAGTGATCCCTCCGTCATTTGATGGAGCAATCACGTGGTAAACGGCCGCGATGAGCGGGCGTTTACCGTGATTCGTGATGCGGACCCGGCGGTCACAGATGTGTTCGGGTGCGCCAGAGAGCGGGATTCTGGGAGGTCGTCACTGTATGCCCTTCCAGAGTTATGCAGCCGCCCTGTAGCCGTCATTCTGCTATGGGCCGGTTGGCAAGTGGTTAAAGAAGAAGAGAATTGTGCGCTGCATTTGGAGATTTCATAATTTGCCACGTCACGAATGTTAATTCTCCATTGCAAACGCTAGTTTATAAGAGCGACCGCTTCTGGCTCGTCCTTGCTTCCGAGCATGCATGTTTGTAATTTTGGACTTTTGTCCGACGGACTTGTGTACACACGCTCGGAAAATCTGACAACACACATTTGTCAGCGGAAAATTTGAAAACCTGCTAGCCAACATTTGTTGGCGGAAAGTCTGACAACAATTGTCCAATGGAGCATACACACAGTCGTATTTACCGACAACGGCCTGTCAACGAACATTTCCCATTGGAAAGTCCGATCGTGTGTACAGGGCTTTATCCTGCAGAACAATGGACGTTTTGTCTTACCGATATAAAAGGCTCTGCAGCGGCACTTCATTATGTATACCGCCCCCACAGATTGACAAGTAACCCTGTGTCTGGGCATCCAAGAAGTGCCGTTGGGGAGACCTATACTGGCGCCTCTCAAAATGAAGCGACAATAGTTGCAATTGCTGCATGGATAAGTACCTGATTTATCCTTTTGACTTGGCTTATTCCCAGCATAGTGACTTGGTACCTTAGTGTCTTTAATGGATTTGGATCTTTTGAAAGTAATTTCTGGAAAGGGCTTTATAAACTTATTGATTTTATCATTGGCAGTGAGAAGGTACCAAAATTACTTGTAGATCTTCCGGACCTTATCGTGTTGTCTATTGTATCCGGTCACGATCCTAGTTGATACTGCTTTTTTTTTTTTTTATTTTCTTGGTTTAAAGATCAATGCTTTTCTGTCTTGCAATTTTACCTTATTATAGGCGCTCGTTAAGCATGTCTTACTGTAGCCTCTCGCAATTAAGCATTGAAACAACAGGGCCGCCTCTCTTTTTTAAAGTCTTCTTCTAAAGTACAATTGCGTTTCAACTTAAGGTATTGGCTATATGGAATACTCCTGATTAACTGCTTCGGATGTGAACTAGTTGCATGCAATAATGTATTGCCAGATGTTGGCTTTCTATATAGTGTTGAATATAAATTTCTTGTTTCGTTGATGAAAATGTCAAAATCCAGGAAGGTAATTTTTTCCTGGCTGAAATTTGTATGTGAATTTTAGATTGTAATTATTGACTTGCAATCTCTCGAGAAATGTATTCAGTTCATCTTTTGATCCTGCCCAAACCATGAGGACATCATCTATATAATGATGCCAGGTCAGAACCCTGCCGAGGCCTGTGGCACTCTCTTCTTGGGAAAATAAGTCACGCTCTCACTCCCCCAGGTACAGGTTTGCATAGGAGGGAGTGCAGCCCGCCCCCATGGCCACACCCTGCACCTGGAGGTAGTAGGATCGCTTAAACACAAAGAGATTGTTGGTAAGGATAAAACTTTAACATTTCCGTTATGAAATCTTATATTTGTGAGAGTCTGTGTCTAGTTTATCAAAGAATTACGTATTACTTGTATTCTCTGCATATGAGGGATAGAATTGTATAGTGCCTCAATATCTATGGCAACAAGCCATGCTCCTTGTTACATACTAATTTTATTAGAATAAGCACCCACAAAGTCCCATACTGCCAATTTGTTTTTTCTCTTGTAAAATCGGGTTGTGTTTAAAATACACAAATTAATTTAGTGGTAAACTATATTGGTTTTGTTTTGTTTTTTTGTTTTTTTTGTTTTTTTTTTTAATTTAACTTCTGTTAAATCTGTTCTTCTGTTAATTTACTGATTTTTTTTATTTTTTATTTATTTTACTATTAATATTTGTTCTTTATTGAAAAATATTTAGGGTGCACCCCAGTGTGGTGTTTTATTTTTTATTTTTTGTAATGAGAGCACAGATTAAGTTCTTTCTGTTCAGACTGTGTATTTTTAATTGAATCCCCATATTGACTCCTAAGCTGGCCATACATGGATTGAAAACATTTGGCCAATTCAGCAGCGAATGTCGCTCAGTGTATAGGGACAGCGGTTGTACAGAAGTTGATCTGCTGATCAACTTCTTTACAACTAGCCTGTCGGCTAGATGCCACTCAATCAGCACCATAGGCCATTGCTGGCAGAGCTGATCATTGTATTCTGACAGTGGGGAAGTCTCACCATTGTCAGAAGAAAATAGCTCAAAGGGAGTGATTTCCCCAACCACCTCGAATGTGTGGATGAAGTAACTGGGTCAGTTTTTTTTTTGTTCAACCCACTGGTTAAATGAAAAAAAAACCGGAACCATCGATGGGCTGATTTATGAACTGAGCGGAAGCAGGGCCGGTGCTTGACTATTTAGTTCCCTCAGGCAAGACTTACACCAGAAGCCCCACCGCCTGCCCGGCTCAGCAGCATTAGTCTTGCTTAGGGCTGAGCAGGTGACTACAACAGGGTCAGACTGGACTCTCCGGGGCAGCAGAATTTCTTCTACGTCCGTAGACATGGTACCCCCCTCCTCCGGCTCCCCAGCTGTCCTCGTCCTCGCCTCCTCTGGATCCCCAGCTTTCCTTGTGCCTGCCTCCTCCGCCTCCCCAGTTGTCCTCATGCCCGCCTTCTCTGTTATCGCCCTCCTCACAGGCTGAGCTGCTACTGACTCTCACGGCTGCTGCTGATCCTCTGCAGCAGCCATGATGGATGTCCTTCATGGCTGCTGCTTTCTCTGGAGAGTCAGTCAGCGCCCCAGCCCTGTGTAGGACCCCTCATGTTCCCCGGCCAGGCAAGTGGGGAAGTCAGCAGCCATGGCTGCGTCCCCTATGCAGCTGCCTAGTTCACCTAGCGGGAGCACCGACCCTGAGCAGGGGGTAGGGGAGTATAAGTCATTCTTCTTCTTTTTTTTTTTTTTTTTTTTTTTTTTCTTTTTTTCTTATTGTCACTTCAGTCGACAGTTCTGAGAGGCTTAAATCAACTTTGCAGTTCATTTATCTTCAATCCATCTCTCCTTTTGTCTCATCATCGTGACATTTTGCCATATCAAAAATAATTAAAACCAAGATTATAACATATCTACTGAAATAACCATCCCCCCAGAGGGTTACGCGGGGCCCTTTAATCGTATTACATTCTTCTCTATATTCCCCAACCACCCCCCTCCCCCTCCCTTCCCACCCCCCTCACTTTCCCCATCTCTCCAAGGTCTGATTTTCCCAACTCTCCTTCACTATTACCAGGCTTTCAGTTCCTTAACGTAACACCACGTTTTTAAAAATTTTTTCCAACGTTCCCATGCCACTAAGTTCGCGCTTCTTGTTTCCTCTGTCAGGCTTGCCCTAATCTCCATATTATATGTTTCCTCTACTGTGTCTATCCACTCCCATGTCTCAGGGCTCTCCCTCCTCTGCCAACTCTTTGGTATTATTCTCTTCACGGCGTTCAGGAGGTGAGGGACCAGTGATCGCTTATATTTATTTATGTCTCCTTCTCCCCCATGAAACAAAACCTTCCAGGGGTCTTCCACCACTTCTATTCCCGTTATTTTCTTAATTAAGGCCAGTATCTTCCTCCAGTAGCTTTTTATTTTGGGGCATTTCCACCATAAGTGCCCCATTGTTCCTACCTCCTGGCAGCCCCGCCAACAATATGCCGACCCATTTTGACATTTACTTGTTATCTCTGGGGTTAGATAACTTCTGCTTATACATTTATAATTTATTTCTGCCGTTCGTACGTCTATTGCTGAGTTGCAAATCATTTTCAAAATTCGCCTTATTGTGTTTACATCTTTCTTTGTGCCCAATTCCCTCTCCCACTTACCTATGAATGGGGGTATCTCCAGCTGCTCCGTTGTCATCAAGATTTTATAAATTTTTGAGACTATATTTCTAGGGTCTTCTGTATCACATAACCTCTCGAAATCCGTCAATTTGTCCCCTGTCCTAATCGGGTGTGGTAGTTTACTCACAAAGTGGCTCAGCTGGAGGTACCGCCACTCATCTATCCCCCGTGTTTCCCTTCCTAATCTAAGTTCTTGAAGTGTCATCATTTTGCCCTGCTTAATAATTTGTCCTAATTGTGTCTTTCCCCATAGTGTGTCTTTTCCTCCTATGCTTTCTAATCCAGGTGCAAAAAAATTATTATCCTTTAGTGCCAATAAGGGTGAATTATATTTCCCATTAACTTTCTTGTATACCCCGTCCCAAATTTTAAATACATTACGTGTTATTGCATGTGTATTTTTATCTAAAATTCTAGAGTGTGGAGGATTCCAAATCATACTTCCCAAAGGTGCTTTACTGAGGTTTTCCTCTATTTTTTTCATTTACTCTCTTTGCCCATTCTATTGTTCTTGACAGAACAACGGCCTTATCATAATTCTGGATATCCGGCACAGCCAGGCCACCATTTGTTTTCTTTTGTTTTAAGATCCTGAAGGTGACCCTCGGTTTTTTGTTTTTCCATATGAAACTCATTATTTTTTTTAACTTTCTTAAATAATATAAAGGTAATGGTAGTGGTATCATCTGGAATAGGTATGTAATTTTAGGGAGTAGGACCATTTTAATAACATTAATGCGGCCTATCCATGAGAGGGCCTTACGGGCAAAGTTTTTACAGTCAGATCTAACTACATCTAACAGGGGTAGATAGTTTATTGTAAATATCTTCTCCATTGAGTTAGCCAGTCTGATTCCTAGGTACCTTAGTTCTTTAGTCCATCTAAAGCTATACTCTTTTTTTCAATGTCTCCGTTTCTATTTTATTTAAATTTTATGTTTAATATTTCTGATTTTACTAAATTAATTTGGAAGTTAGACACCTCCCCATAGTCTCTCAGGACTTTTACTAACTTGGGCATAGTGGTCCCCAGGTCTGATAAATAAAACAACACGTCGTCAGCATAAGCTGCAACTTTATGTTTGTCTTCACCAACCTTAATACCTCTTATATCTGGGTCTGCGCGTATTGTTGCCAAGAGAGGTTCCATGGTAAGGACAAAGAGCAACGGGGACAGGGGGCACCCCTGTCTCGTACCATTTTCCATCTCAAATGGCTGAGACAATACTCCATTCACTCCCACCATTGCCGTAGGACAATGGTACAGGGTTTTAATCCTCTGGATCCTTTTGGGTCCAAGTCCCATAGTGTCAGGAGACTAGTAGACCAGACTGTGTGGACTGCACAGAGATAACCCAAAACACATGTAAGTGAATAGTGATATCTATTAAAATAGGTGATAATTAGAAAATACAAAAACAGTAAACAACCAACCCAACAAACCCACTACAAACAACAATATCTACAGCAAGGGGCAATACCGGAATCACAGATGTCAGCCAGGCCAGGGTCATACACAGCAGGTCAGCAAGAACAAGGGATATACCAGAGACATAAACGTTTAGCCAAGCCAAGGTCATACACAGGAAGATCATTAAATGAGGGACAGGGAACCAACAGGACAGAGAGGGGATGGATCGGGCTGAAGGGTACAGAAACACTGAAGGGATCGGGTCAGGATAAGCTCGGGCACAAGGTCAGATGCAGGTTCAGGATCGGGTAACAGGCGAACAAGGTCAGGGCTCAAGGAGAGAGATACCAAGGCAAGCATAAGAGGGCTTGCCGGGTATTTATAGGACTGACTGTAAATACAGACTGACTGTGATTGACTTCAAGTCACACCTGAGCGCAGGGAGTGTTGTCTGCTCCATACTGCCAGGATCCATCCGCTGGTGGACGTCAGTACTGCGGCCAAAAGATGAAATGACACCAGCAAGGAAATATTCTCCTGACAGTTCAACACTGCCAGGAGACACCTGCTGGTGGACCCCAGTACTGCATGCCAAACGATATATCTTGCCAGCGGACGGATCCTTTCCTGACACATAGTCTCCAAGGTCTGGAACATGAACCCCCAGTCTACCCTGTCGAAAGCCTTTTCGGCATCAACAGTAGTAGCCCTGGGGGTTCACTCTCACTCATTTTTTGCAACAGGAGTAATGTCCTGACCCCGTTGTCCCTCCCCTCTCTTTCTTTGGTCTGGGTTAACCAGGGCATTTATTGACCCCTTTAACCTCTCTGCCAATACCTTTGCGTACAGTTTTGTGTCAATATTGAGGAGGGAAATGGGACGGTAACTTGAGCACAATGTTTTCTCTTTGCCCTCTTTCAATATAATCGTAATGGAAGCCTTTAAAGCCTCTCTGCTCATCTCGTAACCTTCTCCCAACCCATTAAAATAATGACACAACCTGGGGGCCAGTATTTCCTTAAATGTTTTATAGTAAGTTAGTGTAAATCCATCCGGGCCTGGGCTTTTCCCCGGGGCCATTCCTGCTATTGCTTTCCTAACTTCTTCTTCGGAGATTGGTGCTTCCATGAGGTCTCTTTCCACATCTGTGACCCCCGGCAGCATCGCCTTCTTTAGAAACTTGTTATTTCTCTCTCTCTTATTATTTAGCTGGGTGCCCTGTTTAGAGACTGAGTATAGCTCCTGATAATAATTCTTGAAAACCTCCGCTACTTTTCTAGAAGAATACTCTATATGGCCCTCTTTGGTCTGGATTATTTCTATAAAGTTCCTGGCTTTACGCTTTTGTACCATTTTCGCTAGGTGTTTACTTGGTTTATTACCCCATCGGTATCTATCCCCTAATATCTTACTATGTGTTGCTCTAACTTCTTGCTCCATTGTTGTTTTCAACTCTGCCCTTTTAATTACCATATGTTTATATGTCTCTTGAGGGAGTTGACATAAATGTTTCTTGTGTTCCTGTTCTAGTCTGGCTAGCTCCTCCGTTAATTTTTGGATTTTCTCACGTCTCTCTTTTTTCTTCCTTGCCCCCAACTCAATTAGGACCCCTCTTATGTAAGCTTTATGGGCCTCCCACAGGGTGGACCCTGATACATCTCCAGTATCATTTACAATAAAGTAATCCTCCAGTTCCTTACTGATTCTATTGAGCTCTTCCTTCCCCCTTATCAGCTCTTCGTTTAGGCGCCACTGCCCTGAGAAACCCAGTTCTTTGCCTATTATTATTTCCATGGTCATTGGAGCGTGGTCTGAGTATGTTATATTTCCTATCCTGGAGTCTGCCACCTTGTCAATTTCCCTGTGGTCCACCAATCCATAGTCGATCTGGGAGTATGACCCGTGCACAGAGGAATAAAACGTATAGTCCCTTTTTTGTGGATGTTGAACTCTCCATATATCCACCAGCTGAAGGCTGGCAAGCTTTTGCTTTATCTTTCTTAATTGTACGCTATTCCTCCCCTGTGTTCGGGCCGTACTGTCCAGTCCCGGGTCCATACAAAAGTTAAGGTCCCCCATTAGTATATTTCCTAAACTCCGTTAGTTTCTCCAAGATTTTTGCCACATGTTTCATCGGGCTTTTGTTTGGTGCGTAGATATTAGCTAGTGTATAATCTCTTTCGTTCAGTCTGCCTCTAAGGAATAAGTATCTACCTTTTACATCTACTAACCTCTCCTCCAGCACGAACCTAGTTCTTTTTGCAAATCCAATGGCAACCCCCCGTGTTCTATTTGAAATAGTGTCCCCTTAGTACCAGGTCGGGTATTCCCCTGAAAATAATCTTAATCTTGACTGATGTGATATGTGTTTCCTGGAGGAATACCACCTCTGATCCAAGTGACCTAAGCTCGTTAAAGATACTTTGTCTTTTGTTGGCCATATTTAGGCCTTTGACATTGTACGTTGTACATTTTATTGTCGTTAATGTCATTTTTCTACCCTCCAGCCAACGCCCTCTGCCTTAGACCTTGGAGAGATGTCCCGCTCTCTATTGGGATATAGCCCCTCCCCATACTCCTCCCCCTCCCCCACCCCACCTACCCGCCCCCTGGTCTTCACTAGACCCTTAGGCCAGTGTGGGTCACGTAATTCGTAACCCTCCATTGGTCTCCACCTCCAAAGGTGGGGCTATTGGTGTGCCAGGTCACCGGTCAACATTACCCTGGCGACCGAGTGTACTAATCTTCTCCTAGCGGCTCCCCATCTTCTTTATTATTTTTTACTAATTTTCCCCTTCCCCCCCCTCCCCCTCCCAGATCCCCCCACTGCCCCCTTTTCCTTTTACACTAATCCTATTCCTAGTTCTATCCACCGTTCTTTGGACCAGTCCATCGTCGCGGGCACCTGTAGGCCCAATTTCCTACAGAATTCCTCTAACTCCCCCGGGAATCAGCCTGGCTGTTCTGCCATCTTTGCTTCCCAATAGGCATGCGGGAAATCCCCATGTATATTTTATATTTTGATTTGTCATTTGTTCCAGAAGGGGCTTCAGGAGGCGTCTTCTCGCTAATGTGTCTTTGGCTAGGTCTGCGAATACTTGAATCCTTGCCTCCTCGAATTGGAGTGGTGTATGCCCTCTGTTTTACCCATATGTTTTCCTTATCGGCGTAAAATCTAAACCTCATGATTATATCGCGACTTCTTTCTGTTCGACTAGTATCCAGCCTTCCTATCCGGTGCACCCGCTCGATTTTTGGGAAATCCTATCCTCCCAATTCCAAGAGGGGGGAGAAGATGTCCGCTACGGTCTTCCTTAGATCTTCACCCCTCTTTTCCGGGACTCCACGGATTCTCAAATTTTGTCTGCGACTTCTATTCTCCTGATCCTCTAACCTATAGCATATTTTTATCTGACTTTGTTGAGTTATTTTAATTTTTTTCTTTTAAGTCAGAGATTTCTCGCTCCTGTTGCTCCATTATGTCTTCTGCTCTCTTGACTCTGGCCAATAGGTTACCTAGGTCTGTCCTCAGCATACTTATCTCCGATTTGATTGAGGTTTGAAGTGCTTTGAACATCTCTGCAATTTCGTTTTTTGAGGGGAGTTCTAAGTCTTGTCTGTGTTCCACCGTTCTGGATGTTTCAGGTGCGCTTTCTATTAGTAATGACTCTCTTGATTGGTCAGGGGTCTGATCTCCCTTCCCATTTTGTCCCTTTTTCCTTTTGTCCACCATAGTTGACGTTTGGGCTTCTTGATGGGTACTCCCCGGAATCCACCCCCCCCCCCGGCTAAGTATTGCTTAATTGAGCTCCCGGTGGAACTTCCAGTGAGGTTGTCCTTTGGTGTCTTCGGTGGTCCTCCTTTCCCTGCTTTGGTTGTATTTCTACTCATTATTTATTCCAGTAAGCTGGGTATATAGGGTTTTAATCAGTTTATATTAACCACTTGACAACTGGGCACTTAAACCCCCTTCCTAACCAGACCAATTTTCAGCTTTCGGTGCTCTCACATTTTGAATGACAATTACTCACTCATGCAACACTGTACCCATATGAAATTTTTGGCCTTTTTTCACACAAATAGAGCTTTCTTTTGGTGGTATTTAATCACTGCTGGGTTTTTAATTTTTTGCGCTATAAATCAAAAAAGACTGAAAATTTGATTAAAAAGAAAAAAAAAATTCTTTGTTTCTGTTCAAATTGATTGCATTGTATTGGCGAGTATTGGTAGAGTATTGGCGAGTATTGGTAGAGTATTGGCGAGTATTGGCAGAGTTTTGCAGTTTTGCAGAATATTGGCAGAGTTTTAGAGTATTGCACAGTGTTGCAGAGTATTGCACAGTGTTGCAGAGTATTGCACAGTGTTGCAGAGTATTGCACAGTGTTGCAGAGTATTGCAGTGTATTTACATTGAGCAGCGCTGTGGGCACTAAACATCCAGCCCACAGCGCTGCTGCCATATCTCCCCCTCTCCCCTCACACTGTACCAAATGGTACACAGAGGGGAGGGAGGAAACGGCGTCATGACCCGGCGGTCATGGATGTTCCCGGGGGCGTGCGGGAGCAACATTCTGGAATGACGTCCCACGGACGTCCACCCAGAACTAGCCGACCGCGCTGTTGCCGTCTTTCGGCAATGGCCCGGTCGGCAAGTGGTTAATATGTACGGGTAATTATTCGTTGTTCATATACTAGAGCAGTTTTATGTTCTTGCAGCTATCTTTTTTGTGCACGTTTTGTCTCCTATTGCCTTCTATTTCCACTTGCATCCGGGTGCCTTGTGCCTCTTAAGTTCTCCTTCTACCCGATAGGGTTTATGTCTTTTCCTCCGTGTACTAAGTGTACTGAACCCCCAAGTTATGTTTTTAATGAGGGACAGAGTAGGTAACCTACTTTCTATGCTGGAGTGCTATAAGGGAACTATTAACTGTCGCTCCATCTTCGCCTCACTGCTCTCTCTTGGAGGTTTATTGCTTTTTATTTTCCCTTTTCCGTTGGGTATTAATGAGGTAGTGTTTGTTATAAGCAATACCAGTGTTTCTGATGCCCAAAATATAGTGTCAGCAGTGCAGAAGAAAATGTACTTTTGTGGGCGTGGCTAGGTACCCTAACGTCTAATGTAACAAGCACAAGTTTTTCTTATGAGGGGATGTGGTGGTGGTGTCCAAGTTATCAATAACTTACACTTTTAGGTTTAGCCCTGTGCTTATTGGCTTAGGTCTCCTGTCCCTTCCAGAACCAGGAGCACGGTGAGATAGTGATGTTAGTGTTAATGGTCCTTGGCGGTAACTTCAGGTATGGGGATACTATAATGCTATCAATATTTTCTTATAGTATCTATTGATGTATTTTGATCTGTGTCTCCAAAACCAGCGTCTTCTTTCCTAGTTGTTACCAATTGTATCCGTAAGATGATAATTTGATGTCGCAGGCAATAGCGGAAATACTGCAGATACTGGTGATCCTTTACAGTGATTTATTTGACCACACTTTGCATCCTGCCTCTCAGTCCCCCCCGATGCCGCCAATGCAATAGAGTTACCGCTGGCAGTACTAATATTTCTGGGACCAATATTTATGATACGGGGGTGTTAAGATACTATCGAAAAAATAAAAAATAAAAAATTTACACTAATGTATTTGTCCATATACCTCAGTACCTTGCGTATCCTGCCTCAAGAGTTTCAATTATACCAGGAGAATGACCATGTATCAGAAATGCTCTACCAAGATGTGTCCTACCGCCTCTGTATAAACCAGCGTCTCCTCCTCTAGGTTTTATTAATATGCAGTAGTACAGGACGATTGTAGCAATATCAGCGCGAATATACAATGATATGTTAATCTGAGACCGTAGTATCCCGCTCCTCTTCACACTTATATTTGCCTCATAGGTGGTGCCGCAACAGTTGCTGTAATAACTACAATTAACGCTAAGGTATAACTCCAGGCATGTTAATGATATTATGATGTATTATACATAGTCATTTAACTTAATTCCCAGCCTTCCCGTGTCCGCAGTAGGGTGAGTAGTAGCAATAAGACAGAAACAATGTTCAGGGTAACCCTCTATGATTATATTTATCCTCGTACAATGTTTCCTATCATCTCATTCTGCAGCTGCTGTACCTTAATTTTTCTCTCTTCTGGTGTTTCTTATCTATTGCTCTCTTACCTTCGGAGCTGAGCCGGACAGTGTATCTCTTACCATCACCCATCCAGCCATGCAACTTTGCTTCTAAGGTAGCAATCCGACACCACCTGCGTGCAGTCCCCATTAAGGGGACCGTCTGTGGAGCGCTGCGGGTTTAGGGAGTCCCGGTCTGTAAGGCGTCTTCTGTTGAAATCCTTTCTGTCCTACCGCCGGATTCCAGTGGGGGGAGGGGGTGGAGAGAGCACGGAAGAGCCCTGTGGGGAGAGCAAGATCATCACCCCTTCATTTGAGACCACGATGCTCAAGCCCGGCACTCGCCAAGCTCCGGGCTCCAGGCACTTTGGCTACCGCGCCTGAACAGCGCGCTCTATTTTCCTCGCCTCTCCCCGCTGCCTCGTCCGTTTGCCTTGCCGCTGGAGAGAGGCCGCCGGGACGCCAGCTCACTGACACACCTCCAGCTCCTCCCTTCCCGTCTCACGTCTCACGTCATCCTCGAGCCCCTTATAAGTCATTCTTCTAACTCACTAATTTGCATGCCTAAATGTGGGTTTGTGCAGTTGAGCAATACAATTATAAATATGTATTCTAGGTTTAGCAAAAAAGAGACCTTTTTAATTGGTGGCCTGTCCTCAGACCAAACTTACTGCAGCTGTTCATTTTTCCCTGGAGTACAACTCCTGCTTCTTTAAATCCACACAAAAAATTGTTTGGACAACCCTCACAGATTTGAGTACAATTGATAATTAATCAGGACCAGCGTGGAAACTCATCTGCAGGAACAATTGGAATTTCTGCTTCAACATCCCTTTCTACCATGACCTAGTTAGGTGGCATTCAGAATTTTTTGCTTTGATTTCTGGTCAGGGGCTACCATAATCAATTAGTAAGACTTAGCCAAAAAACTGATGGTAGATAAGCAAAGAGCTGGTTTTGTTCACTAAGCCTACAGAGTAACCCTGATAGAACCATATTTACAGTTCTTATGTAGAACCTACATGGTTCTAGAATAGTTTAACAAATCCAAAAAGTTGCTTTCAGACCTATTTCACACTGAGGCAGTTTTCAGGTGTTTTAGCTCTAGAAATAGCGCCTGAAAGCTGCACACCCGGGCGTTAGAAAAAGTCCTGCAAGCAGCATCTTTGGGGCGGTTTGGGAGCACTGTATACATTCATTGCAATGGGCAGGGTTTCCAAAAAGCCTGAAAAGCGCTTTGGAAGCACTGCAAGACAGGAGTTTTTAACCCCTTTTTTATGGTTAAATGCGCCCTCGCTAGCGGCCAAAAGCGATGCTTAAATGGCAGTAATGCGTCGCTAAAACGGGTGGCTGAAGAGTTAATTTTTCCTTTTTATTTTTTAAAAACTCCAAAAAGAGTTTATTAACATACTCAGAAAGGCGTCAAGCACTTTTACATTTGCATGTGTAGTTGGTCAGATGCAGGAAAAACGTCAAGCTGAATGGCTCTGGCAAGGCAGCTCCTGCATAGCAAGGCTTCCCTGCATGTACACCCAACAGTGGCTCAAACCATAAAAGTACAGAAACGGGTGTCAGAGTTAAAATCAGATAGTCTAAAATAATTTTAATTATTGAAAATAAAATTCTTATAAAACTGATTAACACTTTCAGGGGCAACACCCCCCCCCCCCCCTTTATCTGGGCTCAACACAGGATAAAACTTGGATGGAGAAAACTATGGCACAGATCTATATTAGATCTCTCCACACGGTGTAACAACTTGACAGTAGTTCTTCAACAGTAGTGGTCCTGTGTTGAACCCTAATGAAGGGGGAGTGAAGCTGCTACCGAAAGGTGTTGGCTGGTTTTATATGACCTTTTTTTTTTGCCAACAATTAAAATTATCTTAAAGTCTTTTTTTCCGGTTTTAGTCTGGCGCTCCTTTCTGTATTTCTATTAAAAAAGGTTTATTAACAGCAAGAAACGGTGGTAGATGATATACCAACAAATACAGTTATTCATGTGAAACTGTTTTGGCTGCAAATTGGGCAATGGGGATTGAATCTAAAACTTGCCTAACAGTGACTTCTACTGAAATGAGGGTAGCAGAAAATAATTTACTTGTTACTTATCTCACCCCCTACAAGTTTTGTTATGTAATATACTTTATTCTCTTATTTCTAAAATGCAATGTTCCCAACGATGTTTTAGCAGAAGGCTGCATCTAACGTAATATAACAAGTTATGTGTTTCTGATGTTGGATTGATCTGTTACTAGGTAACACTAACTAGGTCACACCGGTCTTAGAACTGCCATGTAGTGGGTATTTTGTAGTCCTGTTTAGTGAAACAGAGGTTAGGTGCAATCCATGTCAGGTATCTACTGAGGTCAAGGGTGAGGATATGAGTTTTGTCAAAGACACCATGTGCCTCAGTGGAACTAAAAAAAATATATAATAGGTTGTATGCTTGGCAATAAGAAGAGAGATTTTCTTGTACTAATTTGTGTTTGTAATATAGTTGATTTAGTTTAATAAATATAAATATATATATATATATATATATATATATATATATATATATATATATATATATATATATATATATATATATATAAATATGTGTATTGTATTGTCATGTTACAACCAAATGTATATGTATTTTATAGGGATTTTATGTGATAGACCAACACAAAGTGGCACATAATTGTGAAGTGGAAGACAAATGATAAATGGTTTTCAAATTTTTTTACAAATAAATATCTGAAAAGTGTGATGTGCATTTGTATTCAGCCACCCTGAGTCAATACTTAGTAGAACCACCTTTCACTGCAATTACAGCTGCAAGTCTTTTTGGGGATGTCCAACTTTGCACATCTAGAGTGACATTTTTGCTCATTCTTCTTTGCAAAATATCTCAAGCTCTGTCAGAATGGATGGAGAGCGTCTGTGAACAGCAATTTTCATGTCTTGCCCCAGATTCCCAATTGGATTTAGGTCTGGATGCTACTGGGCCGTTCTAACATGTGAATATGCTTTGATCTAAACCTTACCATTGTATCTCTCCCTGTATGATTAGGGTCGTCCTGCTGGAACTTTAACCTTGCCCCCGTTTCATATCTTTTACAGACTCTAACAGGTTTTCTTCTAAGATTGCGCTGTATTTGGCTCCATCCACCTTCCCATTAACTCTGACCAGCTTTCCTGTCCCTGCTGAAGATAAACATCCCCACAACATGATGCTGCCACCACCATTTTTCACGGTGGGGATGGTGGTTCAGGGTGATGTGCAGTGTTAGTTTTCAGCTACACATTACATTTTAGGCCAAACAGTTCAGTTTTAGTCTCATCTGACCAGCGCAACTTCTTCCACATGTTTGCTGTGTCCCCCACATGGCTTCTCGCAAACTGCAAACCATACTCCTTATGGCTTTCTTTTAACAATGGCTTTCTTCTTGCCACTCTTCTATAAAGGCCAGATTTGTGGAGTGCACAACTAATAGTTGTTCTGTGGACAGATTCTCCCAGCTGAGCTGTGCATCTCTGCAGCTCCTCCAGAGTTACCATGGGCCTCCTGGCTGTTTCTCTGATTAATGCTCTCCTTGCCCGACCTGTCAGTTTAGGTGGGTGGCCAAGTCTTGGTATGTTTGCAGTTTTTCCATACTCTTTCCATTTTCAGATAATGGATTGAACAGTGCTCCGTGAGATGTTCAAAGCTTGGGATATTTCTTTATATATTTCTTTTTCTTTATTTGCGATGCATACTAGCCCATTATGCTTTTACTTTGCAGGGGGAAAAAGAGGAAGTAAAACCCATCAGAGTTTACTTCCTCTTTAATGGATGTGTTCAATAAGGACATGAGAAATTATAATTATTTGTGTGTTATCAGCAAACATTGTGTTCATCTATTATTGTGACTTAGATGAGGATCAGATTATATTTTCATGTATGCGTGCTCTGGGCTGTGTACTTTTTCTAGAATTCAAGAAACACCACAAACTCAACCAGGCAAAAATATATATATATATATATATATATATATATATATATATATATATATATATATATATATATATATATATATATATATATATATATATATATATATAATATATATATATATATATTTTTTCGTTTTTGTTAGTATATGGAAGGGTCTTGGCTTTGTTGCCGTCTGCATCCCCATTACAGTGCTTTCCTCTTTATTTCCTGCTTTATATCCTCTGCAGGGAAAAAGGAACATCACAAACTGCAATAAAAACATGAAAGAGAATCTAGCTTTAAACATTTTAGATGAAGTCCACTCCAGGTCATTGCTCTGAAAAAAAAACAAAAGCAACCAATCAAGCAACAGATCCTTTTTCATTTGTTCATGCTAAGCTTCTAAAAGCTGAATGATGTGTAATTACTCACCACTGCACTTGGCACAGTGTTAATAAAAAGTAATTTCACAATGGAAATATTAGCTGCAGAAACGTTTGGTCCATAACTAGATTATTTTTATTTGAGACTCCATGAGTTTGATTTACTAAAGGCAAATAGGCTGTTTGCTTTGCAAGGGAATTTCCCCTTAGCTTAGTGTAGATGGTGACATTTCAATTTGCAAAAAAAATACCTAATCCCGTGTAATAAAAAATTTAATTGAATTTTTGCATGCAAATGAGTGGATAATGGAAGTCAATAGAGCTTCAACCCATTTCCCTTGTAAAGCGCAACTTCCCTTGCAAAATAAACAGTCTTTTTGCCTTTAGTAAATCAACCTCGTGGAGTCTCAAATAAAAATAATCTAGTTATGGACCAAATGTTTCTGCAGCTAATATTTCCATTGTGAAATTGCTTTTTATTAACACCGTGCCAAGTGCAGTGGTGAGTAATTACACATCAGTCAGCTTTTAGAAGCTTAGCATGAACACATGAAAAAAGATCTGTTGCTTGATTGGTTGCTTTTGGTTTTTTTTCGGAGCAATGACCTGGAGTGGACTTCATCTAAAATGTTTAAAGCTAGATTCTCTTGCATGTTTTTATTGCAGTTTGTGATGTTCCTTTTGCAATATTTGCACTCCAAGTCTGCCGACCCCCCCCCGTTTATGGGCAGTCTCTTCCTTCTGCCATCAGCCCATCAGCACCCATTTCCCGACCACACCATGGCAGATCTACTGCTACAGGGCAGCCGTTCTGTGCAGAATCACGTGTGTGTGTGTGTGTGTGTATATAGATAGATATAGATATATAGCTATATGTGATTTTGCGCACTTCCGCTTAGGGGTCATGTGTGCGCGGCCAGCAGGCCGCTTCTTGTTACTCACAGCAGAAGCCGGTTTGCACGTGCCGGGCAATGGATGTCTGCTGGCACCCATCGATTGTGGGGCAGAGACACAGAATGGAACTCTGCCTATGTAAACAAGGCAGAGCTCTATTCTGACAGGGGGAAAGTGATGGATTGTGTGTCTCTGCAAAGCAGGGAATAAAATCCATCACTTCCCTTAGTAAAAGCAGCACACAGTTTACACGAAAACACAGGCTAGGCGCACAGTTAACCCTTCAAATTGCCCCTCATGTTTAACCATTTCCCAGCCAGTGTCATTAGTACAGTGTATATTTGTTTTAGCACTAATCACTGTATTTGTGTCACTGGTTCCCACAAAGTGTCATAAGTCGCTGATTGCTGCCATTACTAGTAGAAAAAAACAATCAAGTCTAACTTTTGCGCAAACCAATCAATATACGCTTATTGGGATTTTTTTATACCAATAACATGTAGCAGAATACATATTGATCTAAATTTATGAAGAAATTTTTTTTTTTTTTGTATTCTTATTTATTGGATATGTTTTATAGCAGAAAGTAAAAAATATTGTTTTTTTTGTTGTTTTTTTTTGGTGTTCAAAATTATCGGTCTTTTTTTGTTTTATAGCTCAAAAAATAAACGCAGAGATGATCAACTACCACTAAGAGAAAGCTCTATTTGTGGGTAAAAATGACATACATTTTATTTGGGTACAGTATTGCATTACCCCGCAATTGTCAGTTAAAGTAACGCAGTGTTGTATGGCAAAAAATGGTCTGGTCAGGAAGGGGGTATATCTTCCGGAGGTCAAGTAGTTAATAAATATCAAGTTTAGGTGGCTTTTCATTTTAGCTGAATTGGAGTATGAATTGATAGGTTAGAGATTTACAGTTTTTGTATCCTATCGGTTAATTAAAGCAGGTGTGTGATTGGCTTAATTAACATTGGAATTCTGGTGGGAGTGAAGTGTCCTAGTTCTAATTTTGGAGCAGGATTTCCTAGCAGCTACTAAACTACAGAGATTGCAAACATGATTGAGGGACCGGCAGAGTGTAGAGGCTCCGATTTATCTATAAAACATTAAACACTTGACCAATCTCTCCTTCCAAAATGACCAGACGACACATTTTATTTGGAGTCGAATGGCCATAAAGGCCTTTTTCTTACAAACCTTTAAATACAACATTCACAAGAAAACAAGTTTAATGCATATTATACAGTCAATGCATAACAAATAGACCAACCTCAGCTTATGCCGGTCTAAGATCTTTGAAGGCCTATATACTCATGATTAACCGGTTGTATCTGCCACCCAATCAAAGACCCCCAGCCACAACTACATTAGCTCAGGGACAATTAACCACTTACGTATTGCCAGATACAACCTAATACCCCAATGTTACCAACGTATTGTTAGGAAGAGACACCCATACCTCAGATGGGCCCAAGCCACTATTTTCCACCAATAATTTACCAGCACCGCCTTCAAATACCCAATAGACCCCCTGCCTGCTACTATGACAAGAAAATAAAAGGACCAAGAAATTGAATGGCAAGCTGACATAAAACCCAAAAACCCACTACAAATACCCCAGCAACTTGAGAAAGTAGGAGGCTCCCCCAAACCAAACAAAACAAGGGAGGGTGGGAGAAAATTGTCTGATGCTGTGATGAGCTCTGACTGAGCTGTGACACGATCTCCCTGTTAGCAGAGTATTGAAATCATACTGGAAGTTTATTGTATGCAGTAATACGGCTTATCAATGCATGTCTTTACAGAACGGAGAAACAGGAACAAGGAGCATCTAAGTACATAGAGAGAGAGGATAGAGAAACATCCTGTTATATCATAGATAACATAACTATACACTACAATATTACAGCGCCACCTGCTGCTTAGACAGGCATAACACATATGCAGTATATAGTCAGTTTATAAACAACCTTTCTGTTGTACTTTTCCAACACCCCCCTCCTCTAACCACCACAGGACACACCCTCTACCTTGAACTCTTCAATCTGCTAAGCAGCCTGCAGCATATCAAAATCATCCACTAATACTCCGCCTCTTCTGCAGGTCCCAGTCCTGCTGGCCCTCCTACTAGTTTCACTCAGCTCCAGGCCATGTACTTTCTGTTTAGCGCATCACAGCAAAAACAGGAAACCGTTACAAGTGCCGGAATATTGCTGGAGTCCATGCACTCGCCAGCACAGGCTTGGCAGGGAGACTTGGTAAAGACAGATATTCGGAGAATTGATGATGCTGCATTAAAATGATTTGCTTTTGGAATCCCTCGAGTCTCATGTAACAGATTAAATACATTCCTTCAGTTTTGCCATCTCATATTTTACAGTCATCTAAAAAGGAAAATGTAAAGTGGTTGTATTAGATATGTTATTACAGTATATAGACTGGTACAATATTGTAAACTTTAAAGGGTTCTTCTGCCAATATGTAGATTTGTTCCTACCCCCCCTGGATTTATTTGAAAATTAAAGTAAAACTCTAGACAAAACTATTCTTTCAATTTTGGATAGAGTAAGGAAGGGTTAAAAACTTTCCTGATTTCTAAAGCTGAACTCCAGGTAGAGATTAAAGGCAGAAATTAATGCAATTCTTTTTTCATAAACCACTTTTTTAATCACTTTTTTTATCACAGTTTTATCAACTTCACAATATATAAAAACATGTACAACATTTTGTAATGCATGAAATGGTTATGGCATTTAGCACCAAAGCAGACCGTACCAACAGAACTTAAAGGGCTACTCTACTTTAATGGGGAAAAAAACAAATAAATAATATAGTGTACACTAGAGCTGCATGATTCTGGATAAAATGAGAATCACAATTTTTTTTTGGCTAGAATAAAGATCAGGATTCTCGCAGTGTAACATCATCTTCATATTATACAAAAACACATTTGGCTATTTTTACTGTCCTTTTTTTTTTTTTTTAATTCATTGAAGTATATTTTGTTCTAAAAAATTGCTTTTGAAAGACCACTGCGCAAATACAGTAGGACATAAAATATTGCAGCAATCTCCATTTTATTCCCTAGGGTCCTTGCTAAAAAAAAAAAAAAAAAAAAATATGTTTGAGGGTTCTAAGTAACTTTCTAGCAAAAAATACTGATTTAAACCTGTAATCAACAAGTGTCAAAAAAGGTTTAGTCTTTAAATGGTTAAACTGACCTCATTTACAGACAGAAGTCCATTCCTTTGATCTGAAAGAAGAAAGAGATGCATTGTTTCTCTTTATGGGCTGAGTTTTTTTTTTTTTTTTCTTTTGACAGTTCTGAGCAGAGAAGGCTCTGCACTTGTTACGTAGAATCAGGGAAATGCTGTATTAAGACCATGAGGGGGGTTTAATGGCGATAACGATTTTTTAACAATTAATCATGCAGCTCTAGTGTACACTATTGCAACACAAGTCATATTGTAATTGAATGTTTTTAAAAATTACCTTTTCTTTTCAGTCTGCAGTACTTTAGTTTTCTGTAAAATGCAATGCAATATGGCCACTTGGAGGCACTCTGTACACATAATGGTGTACAGAAGATTCCCCAGAAATGTAATTTCCTGCTTGTGTGATTGGCTTACTGGTTTTCCCAGAGGCCTGCACCAAGATACCAAGTCAGATTTAGGGCATGCCTTCCAACAAAACTTTAATTTTTGGTGAGATACTCCCAAAGGGAAATTACATCTAAAGGGATGCAGACCATGCCACTTTCCTCATTAGAGCCCTGCAGGAGCAGAAGCTTGATTGATAATTATAAAATCACTTCTATACAGATTCATTTTGCAAATGGGCACAGACAAACAACTATTTCTTCAGAATAACAAAAGGTATAAATCTGCAACAAAGCTTGTCAAAATCGCTGCAATGTACATAGATCACCCAGAGGGGAATGTTTTTTTCTCTCAACAAAAGTGTTACTCTTAAATGCAGTTCTTTTGAACTTCATGTCATATATTATATATTTATTTTTAATTAAACTAGTGTAAGTTCCTAAATTAACTTGGCTTTTTGCATTCCCCTCTTTAACTGGCAGAGGGAGAAGCAGGATTGGGATCCATTTAAGTGTGGTGCATGTGGTGTTGACAACTGATACATGGAGAGAGCAGAAGAATGACCCTAGGAGCCTGCTGATGCTTTTTCACTGTTCACTCAGCAGGCTGAGGATGGAGAAAAGACACCATTGTATTCCTTAAAGCGGAACTAAATGTAAAAACAAAAAACTGCAGACAGGCAGGATTTTTCTTGCAGCAGAGGCATGCAATGTTTCTTCTGCAGTAAAGTACACTTACTTATTCTCTGTGGAATGTACACTGAGTTATGTATGTGCAGCTCAGTTTAGATTGTGGCACACTGCGAGTGTGACGGGGTGACTGCACTCCTTCCTGTGCATGTGTGGGAGTGACATCATCCTGCACCAGCCAATCAAAACGGCTGAAGGCCAGCAAGCGGAAGAACCCAAGAGAAGATGTTGGCGAAATGATTCGCAGGTATCGAACCATTGAAATTAAGGTAAGTAATTGTGCTTTTAGTTAATCTGTAATAGAGAATGGTTGCATGGTTGGCTGCACTGTGTGATGGGGCTGGATACATTTTGGGAATGTATAGACAGAAATACAAAGCCTTTGTCAGGTAACACAACTCCCTTATTTGTACTTCATCTGTTTAAAGCGGTAGTAAACCGCAAATGAATGGCTTGTGAAAAACAAACAACCTGCAAGGCAATGGCATAATGTGCTGGTATGCACTACATACTAGCACATTATGAAATACCTTGGAACGAAGCCCTCCAGCGCTGTACTGCAGCACGATACCATGGCGGACATTCAGGGCGCATGTGCCGGTAACATAATTGGCTGCATCCAGGGTGAATATCTCCTAAACGGTGCAGGTTTAGGAGATATTCATTTTACCTACATGTAAGCCTTATTTATAGGCTTACCTGTAGATAAAAATGACCAAGCGGGGGTTTACTACCGCTTTAACTGCATTTGCAAATTTGGTGGAGGGTGGAGTTGAGCTTTAAAATGAACCGGTGCTGGGAAGCAGTAAGTTGGAGAGAAGCCCAAAAAACCTCATTTACATACTTTGTTCTGGGTCGTTAACTCAAGCTAATAAAGTTGTTGGGAAGCCGGGCAATAGATTTCTTAGAAGCTAAATTTAGAAATGTCAACCTTCAGATTTATATTAGTATGGATTTTCTTTAAATAGCCAGAAAATCAAACTTAAGTAGTCGGGAACTTGCAAGAGAGATGATGGTTTGTAAAGGTCTACAACCGACAGTAGCCTAAAACAGCTTCAAGTTACTGTATTCTCATCTTTTTTTTTTTTTTTTCTCCCTGTCTCTTTCTGACTAGTTACTGTAGATTACTGTATTGTACATATAACCATTGCAGCTTTCTTTAGGCATTATCATATATGGCCGGCGTATATCATTATTGGGCATCCAAGTTCTGTTCTATCATGGTTAAAAATATATCTCAAGCTTCACTTTCTGTGCAAAGAAATACTGCAGCTCTCTGTCTTGAACATATTTTTCCCTTTTATTTCCAGCACCGAATCAATTATAGATTGCATACATTACAAGAAACTCTATTAGCATTATTACTTGTCATGACTTTATACGTTTTATGAGATTGCTCTTAATTTGTGTGCTGTCGTCTTATTTGCTGTGCTTTTAGCAAAAATGCAAAAGGCATTGAAGCATTGAAGTCATTGTGGAAATGAGATGGCTTTATCTTGGCTGCTGGGCTAGGCTAAGTAATGAACTCTTCCCAGAATTCTGTGTGTTTCCCATAAGATAGTCAAGAAAGCTTATAACGCAAGGAGATGTCAGAGAAAATTATTTTTAATTGTTACGCTATGGAACCTAGCTGACGTCATGGCACATCTGTTTTGAACAATGTAGGATGGTTTAAAGAGCGAATTCAGATGTCCTGCTGACAAAGCACCATAGGACTGACATATAGGTCCCAGCTTTATACTTGGCAGAAGCTGCTGATTGTATTTCACAATAATTGGATCTGTTGCTAGAAGAGTCCTTGTCCCCTTTTTCAGACATTCTGCTAGTTTAATATGAAATGACTCCTTAACATCCCAGAGGATTGAAAACATTTCCATGTGAACACACATGTCAAATTCAAATGAAGGTAAATTAGATGGACTTTGTTTTGTTAGCAAACCGTGAAATGATTTAGTTGTCTGGAGTCCCTTTTTAAAGCAAATCAGTACTTTCTGCACGTAGAGGAAAGAAGCAGCTTTACTGGATAGCAAAAATGGTAAAGAGCCTGTATTTGCACCCATCGACCACCAAAGAATTTTCTTCTAAATTGTTGGGTAAGCTCTGTGACAGACCCAGCCAGGACAGGGGCTTCTGGAGGGGACTGCAATGTAGTCTCCTGTCTACTGACTATGGGCCCTAGCTTTTGAGGGAGCTATGAGCATTCAGGAAGATTTCCTGTTATATAATGCAAGATGACATGTTATTACCACATTGAACAGTCAATGAAGCCATGATGGCCTCTGCCAACTTGAAACTCAGTAAGAAGATGGATGTAAAAAAAAAGCTGGTTAATGAGATTTGGACAGCCCTGGGTCTTCTTGAATACTGGTGCTGGACTGTCTGGGCATTGGACTCCCTGACTAATCAAGTCTTGGTCAGGTTCTAGCTGTTGAATAGCTTACTGTTAATTAGATCACTGTTAGCTGTTGCGGTTCATTAGATGTACTGGTGATATTACTGTTTAAAGTTTGCATTACTTAGGATAATTTGATCAAGCTCTTATCTACTTTTCATTGGAGAAAGGCTGGTGCCATGAAAGTCAGCTAAAACATAATTTTATTATTTGTAGGTGAACAGCAGTAAAAAAAGCCAACACGTTTCAGCCATTATTAAGGCCTAATTGACAGAAACGCGTTGGATTTTTGACTGCTGTTCACTAATGCAGCTTACACATGAGTGGACTTTTCTATCGGACTGGCTCGATGGACCGAGTCTGGCGGACAATCCGATCGTGTGTGGGCTTCATCGGACGTTCAGATGACTTTTTCTGTCGAAAGTCTGACAGACTTTAGATTTGGAACATGCTTCAAATCTTTACGTCGTAACTCCGCCAGACCCAGAAATCCACTCGTCTGTATGCTAGTCCGATGGACAAAAACCGATGCTAGGACAGCTATTGGCTACTGGCTATCAACTTCCTTATTTTAGTCCAGTGTACGCCATCACGTACGAATCCGTCGGACTTTGGTGTGATCGTGTGTAGGCAAGTCCGTTCGCTAAAAAGTCTGTCGAAAGTCCGTCGGACCAGTCCGGATGTAAAGTCCGCCCATGTGTACGCAACTTTACAATAATAAAATTATGTTTTAGCCAACTTTCATGGCACCAACTATTCTCCCTTTTTTGCATGGATTGAACATGGAGGTTTACAGAGACTTCACAGGCTGGGTGCTGTGTTCTTGAGGCTCAGCAGGCATTACACAGGAGGTAGCAGTTCAGATGCACCTGTTCCTCTTATCTCCTTTTGTGTGGTATAAATTCTGTGTGAATTTACAATAAAGAATCAGTTCCGGTTTGCACCTAAGCTGGTGTCGTCAAGTTCTTGGGTGCAATTCTCAGATACCTAGATCCAACCATACATAAGTTTCAAACATACACTAGTTCAGCGTTAGAACCCCAGCCACCCCCCCCCCCCACCCCAAGACACTTGGGCCTGGCAACTAACTCCTTAGCCATTGACCATTGCATTGTTGGTGAGAAGTGAGTAATGCACATGCTTCTACACACATGAAAGTGTCAGATTTTTGTCTGGTCTCAGACATGAAAACAGGGCAGTAGGGAGCACATGGAAGGTAAGGACAAGCTATATGATGTTACTGCTATCCAGTTAGCCTGTTGTTTAACCCTAACTAGGCATAGTACAAGTTCATATTAAGGAGTTTGGAATAATGGACTTTATAGGCATAACACAGAAAGGTTTTAAAAGAAGTTTCAGTATTTATTACAAAAATTAAAAAAAAAAAGAACACATACATAAATTTACAGATAATACCCATGAGCATGTTAAACACACCATCTACATAATGAATAAATATGGAACAAAATTCAGATAACCGAGCAGTTCACTTCACCAGTTGCTACTGTGTGGCGCGGCGCTGCCACCAGAGTGGGGAGCCCCAGCAAACATTGCATTAAAGATACTTGTCAGGAACCATCTAGTAATCTCTGGACTGCTAGCTTTTTTATGGGATGTCCAAAGCTGACCTAACCTATACCTGGTTGCCCTGGATGATATTATTACTTTTTGTATCAGCTATCACTAATCCTCTTGGTGAATTGGTACAATTTCACCTCATTAGACCACTTCATTAAACAAACTTGAAGATCTGCCCTTTCTAGACGCCCACTGAGGTGGAGGACAGTACTCCCCGCTTATCCTACTTTATATAACCCCTCTTTTCTGTGGAAAATAATATGCCAAAGCTCCTAAGGAAGCCTTACTGAACGCGTAACATGTAGAACAAGCTGAGTTGAGTGTTTCACGATACACCATCTTTTTGAAACTTGCTATTATTTGAACAAGTGAACTGCTCGTTTATCCGAATTTTGTTCAATATTTATTCATTATGTAGATGGTGTGTTTAACATGCTCATGGGTATTATCTGTGAATTTATGTAAGTTTATGTATGTGTTATTTTACTTTTTAATTTTTGTAATAAATACTGAAACTTCTTTTAAAACCTTTCTGTGTTATGCCTATAAAGTCCATCATTCCAAACTCCTTCCAATGATCTCAATTATCGGGACATGGCATTAACTATTAGTGTGTCGTATCCACAGTACCACTCTGTGGTGATCCGAAAATTTTTTTAGAACAAGTTCATATTACACACACATTCTGGTATTAAAAAAATAAATTTGATTGGAGAGCATATCACTGCTGCCCTTTGCATGACTCGATTTCCTTCTTAGAGAACTTCTCGGTTGAGCTTTCACCCTTTTCCTATACTCCACTGTGGTTGTAATGTGGTTTGTCATCCTTACAATGCAATGGAATTTTCATATGCTTGTGTAGCCATGCTAGTTTTTATGAGTGTTTTCTTTTTCATCATTGCGTATAATGCTAACTGCAATTTTTAGACTTCTATGAAAGTGTTTTTCTCAAGTGCAAGAAAGGGAGTAAATTCAAGGAAAGTGTTCAAGTTATTCAATAATTTAGTATTACTCGCTAGGAAAAAAAACTAAGATTAATTGGACATTTGTGTAAATTTTCTTGTGGAATCTCTAACTAGCTGGAAAGTTGAAAATGGGAACCTTTTCCAAGAGGCACATGTAGGCTACCTTTACAGATTACTTATTCATCAAGTGTTAGATGCCTGGCTGTCATGCTCTAAATTTACTTGAACTTTCCTGATCTCTATACTTGGGGTCAGGGCTCCAAATGCTGTATTGTGTGGAAGAAGGCACTTGGGGTTTTATTTTATATTGAAAGGTTTGTTTCAATACAAAAACAAAGTTATGGAAGGGCAAACCTGTAAAAGTCCTAAAGTCTGCCTGAAAAGAGCATGTTGGGAGAATGCAGTCACCCCTGAGCCTGCTGTATGAAGCTGCTACTCCGTCTTCCCTCCCCCATTCTTCACAGTTGCACATTTTTATATTTTTGGCAAATCTTAGGTTTAGCTCACACAGATTCCAGTTGTGGCAAAGACGGTAATACAAAACTGAATGCATTTATAATAGATACCCAGTTGTTACTGTTCGGAATCATGAATGACCGTCTCTTTTATTATTTGGTTGGATTGATTCAGTGAGACTACTCCGTTGCAACAAGAGTACCTCTGAACCAGGGATGGGGGCTTGTGGAAGTTCCAAATATGCAGCATGCAGCAAGGGTGGTAATGGAGTTCAGAAAGATAGTTTGTTGGATGATTAACAATTAAAAATATAAGCCAACATCTTTTAGGGGTTCACACACTCCCCTTTACTCAGGGCTACAACACTGTAAGAAATGAATAGACACCTATACATAAACATTTGTAATATTATCTGCTATGCATAAATTAAAGGTTTATACTTTAAAAGATGAGGCTGAAAAATGCCTTGTTTAGAAAAAAAACTGATACTCATGCACATAGAAATAATGTAAAAGTGACATAAGAACAATCAAAAAATGCTAATATAAGTAAATAAAAAGGTAACATGTTTGATCATTTCCTCGTTAGTAGAATGCAGATAAAACCAAGCTAAACCAGAAATTAACATTTTAATGCTGCCTGGTATTGTAAGTAAATTTAGGACGTGGGCATTTTGGGCACATAAACTCCAACCCATTATATTAAAATTAAATAATCTTTATTACAATACCATAAAATGATTCAAAGAAGAAGATCATAAAATTAACAATAAAAGCAACTTCACCCTATAGGTTTGGAATAAATGTATTCCCACCAGAAACAGGAGCTATACAATAACTTAGCACAGTATGATTTATGCTCTCAGAATCTTCCTTTTAAATACAGGGGTTCCACTTTCCAAAGACTGCAGCTCTACATGTTTTGCGACAGTCACTTAAGGAGCTTATAGGGCATCTATATGAAGGAAAGATGCATAAATTAAGTACAAATACATCAAATTACAACTGTTGTGATGGTAGAATAGTACTGTGACAGACCTAGCCGGGAGAGAGACTTTTGGAGGGGACTGTATGCTAGCCTTTTGCCGATCGATCGTGGGCCCTGGCATTTGGGGGGAACGGTGCTCTTTGTGAGCTGTATGCCTGGGGACCCTTGAGGTGGTATTACTGTGGATTCGGGTCCTGGTCCCCCAGGACACACAGACTCTGAGGACCCTGGATTTGCCATATTGGAATAGTGACTGATTCATACCGTTGGGACTCCTACTGTTAAATGCTAATGTCATCAATTCCAGCTACCTGTCTATTGTCTGCTAATATGTGTATTGTAAATAAGTCTCTAGTATGGGATCTAAGAGTCATTAGATCCCATTGTTGTTTGTGTTTAATTAACTCTGCTATTGTGATAATGTTGATTGGATTTTCTGAACTACAAGACGGCCAGTCTGGCCTAAAGGTCATGTCTGAGTCATCTAGGCTGTCTAAAGGGATTAGTTAATTAGCTCATGTTAATTAGGTTAATTAGGTTACAGCTGTATTGTTAGAGTAATATGAGTCGGAGGTATGCACCTCCACTTTTAGTGTATAAAAGAGCCTGTATATTGCAATAAAAGAGATTCCTGGTTGAACTTACATACAGACTGCCTGGTGTTTTGTTCTGAGCTATCACAACTGGGTTAGAACGGCACATAGCTGTAGTTCTAATCCCGGAGCATCGGATGACCGAACAATCAGATGTTGCGATCTGCAATCTGATTCTATAGCTGCAGAGGAGTGTCGGGAGAGTGGAACCGAGCGAGCAAGGGGCTCGTTACAAGTACATATACACTTACAAGATACAAATTACTGGTACAAAACAATTAGTCATGTGGAGACTGCAAAAGCCAGCGGAGACATTGATCCAGTGGTGGGTGCCGGGGCACAATAGTGGGCTGCAAAAAACAGCAGGAAGGATTGATACTAATACACACCAACACCCATCTTTAGATCCTAAAGACTGCCACGCAACACTTTACATTTTGCATCTATAAATGCAGGGATATCTACTGTACCAACAGCTGTATTACACCACCATATGTACTAACCACAAAGGTGAGCAGTTGTCAGAGTCTACATTAATATAAACACAAAGGGAGACCCACATTAGATAATCAAAGCTGTAAAAAAGATTGATGAGACAGAAATGGTAGCCAGCCTTCAAAGTTTAGCTTAAAAGGGATCAGCTTAATTAGTCTTGATGGGCCGATACAGTAGCAAGTGTGAATCCCACACAGCCAGAAAAAGTTATATGCAGTCTGGATTCTTCCAAAGATATCAATGGACAATCAGACACTTGCCCCCAAACTGGAAACGCTAAAAAACACAACAAACAGACCCCACAGGGAAGGTCAACATGACTGGTAAAGAGAAAAACCTCCATGGGTATAACCAATCCAAAAGGCCAGCACCAACTACAGCCTAACATTTACCTGATCTACTCCTGGTATGTTGTCCTATATCGGGACAGAATCTTATTACTGACCTTTTTGCCATCTAATAGCCATGAGAATTCAAGACGGATTGTTGGATGTCACATACAGTATTTCCGTAATCCCCCAAATGGGGTTATAAAAAGGGTTTATAGGATAATACCTTTTTGATACCAGGAGGTTGTGCAGCATTTAAACGCTTAATTCATAGGGTTTCCTTTTTGTAGGATTTTGTCCCAGTTCCGCCATATGGGTAACTTTTTAATGACATTCAAAATTATAAAACGTACATGAGGTATTAAAATTGTGATATAGGCCCAGGTGGAGGTTGACTGGGGTGACCATTTTGGCATTATGGGAGTAATAATTATGGTCATTCAACCTCTGTCTAAATTGGCAGATGGTTTTGCCAATATAATATGTCCCTCAGTTGCGGAGCATCAGATATACAACCCCCTGTGTTCCACAATCAGCGTGGAACCGTGGGGCAAAAATGTCAGCATTAGGTAGATGGAATTGTGTGCCTGTAAGGACCCAGGGACAATGAAAGCACTGTCCACATGTTTATAGACTTCTAGGTTGGACAGTGGTCGTATGGTTGGATGTATAGTAACTGGCTGTTATTCTGTCTCGCAGGGATGTTGCTTTCAAAAATATCTCTGGGCATTCCTTAATGTATTTGGTCAATGGCATCTTCCTGTAATAGTATATGTAGTTCCTGATGCTGGGCAGAGCATTTTACTGTAGGGTGTTCTGTTTTGTGTGTACTTGTCTGATATAACAAATATGTCCTAGTTTTAGTCAAGGCTTTGTTATAAGCTTTAAGTTGAAGAGATCTACTGTAGCCTTGTTGTAGGAGGCATGGACGCAACTGTGCAGCTTGTATTTTAAGATCTTGCACATGTGTGCAATTCCATCATAGATGGCTATACTGAGCATAGGGTGGCATGCTGCAAATCAAGGCTGAGGGATGGGTACTTTGAGCATGAAGAATAGTGTTCCCTGCTGTGGCTTTTCAATACAACTTCATTGCTAAACAATTATTATTGTCCTTATAAATGTGAAGGTCTAAAAAGGCAATAGATTCAAAATGCCAATTGTAAATTTCAAATTGTAGCTGTTCTGATTTAACATGGCCATTAATTCATTCAACATGTCAACTGTCCTGGTCCAAATTACCTGGATGTTATCCATATACTGGAACCAGCAGATTGCATGGCTCAGATATATACTCAGGGTATCATCAGAGAAGATGTCTTGTTCCCACCCACCCAGGTACAGGTTGGTGTAGGCCGGGACACAACAGGTGCTCATGACCATGCCCTGCATCTGGAGGTAGTGGGACCCCATGTAGGTAAACCAATTCCGTGGAAAGATGAAATATAACATTTTTAGAATGAACTCAATAAATTCCTATTGTGACTGGTCCTGCTCCATTAAAAATGTCCGTACAATACCAACACACTGTGAGGGATGCTCAAATACAGAGCCTCCACATGAGTTGTCGCAAGCAGACATGAGTTGTCACGAGCAGGGTGCTGGGAGGGACGTATAGGCCATCTACTTGTTTAAGTAGATCCAATGTGTCCTTGACATAGGAATGAAGTCTGGTAATATGGGGCATTAGAAAGAAATAAACCAGTCTAATAGCATTTTCAGTAATAAATCCTATTCCAGATATCATGTTGCTTCCTGAGGAAATTGTATATTCAAGTAATCATAGGTATCTTTATCTATTGTTTGTCTCTAGGTAAGCAACATTAATCACTTATTTCAATTCAATATTAGATTGGGATGCTAAGCTAGCTAAGACTGGTCTGTACTATTGTGTATTGTTCAATATGTCATAGCATATCTTTTCAGGTTGTGTCATTAAGACGATGTTACCGCCCTTGTCGGATTTACCCCCTCTTGTCGGATGGTGTAATGACAGTATTTGGCCTATTATGTTATTGGATAAGAGCCTGTCGCTGTGTAGGAGTAAAATTGGATTGTTTAGTTGCAATGGTCATGCCCTTAACATCGCTGACCATTGTGGTTGAATTGCCCACACATTAGAGCTCGTTGTCAGATCTGGGAATTTTTGTGACTTATTCTTAAAAGTTTTATTTTGAGATGATTCCTTTGTCATGACATGTCTATTCATCTCCAGGGTTCTTGTTACTTCCCCCATTCTCCTCCTAACAGCAAGATGAGATCATGCAGGACCCTAAAGTCCTGCATCAAAATTTTTTTGATTTTATCTGTTAGTTCTTTTTCTTATCTTATTCTAACCCTATCAGTGTCAAACACGTATTTATATGTTAAATTTCTAGCGAAAAGGTACAAATCCTTAAAGGTTAACTCTCACTTTCGTGGGAAAAAAAATAGCAAATAAAGAAAAAATATAACGTATACAATTGCGACACAAGTATTATTGTAATTGAATGTTATTAAAAATGACCTTGCCTTTTCAATCTGCAGCTCTGTAATTTTCTGAAAATTCAATTCAATATGGCTACCTGGAGATGTTTTGTACACAGAATGTGTACTGACCACCCCCCAGAAACATAATTTCCTGCTTGTGTGATTGGCTCACTGATTTTCCCAGAAGTCTGCCTAAGATACAAGTCAGATTTCAGGCATCCCCTGGAAGAAAAATGTCATTTTTGGTGAGATACTCCCAATAGGAACACATCTAAAGGGATGTAAGCCCAGCAGATTTCCTTATTAGTGCTCTGTAGCTGCACAGCTGAATGATATATAATTATGAAACCACTCCCATTAGACCCACTCAGCACAGAGGAACAAACCGTGATTTCTTCAGAATAACAAGGTACGAATCAGCAACAAAGGTTGTTATAATTCTTGCAATGTACATAGATCTCCCAGAGGGGAATGTTTTTTTCTCAACAAAAGTTGAGTTACGTTTTAATAGTTTCATATTTGCCAATGGTGGTAAATGGACAGAAGCTAAGTCCTGAAGCTGGCCATACATTATACTATTGCCTTTAGATTTACCTTCAACTATGCAGTTCAAGGGCCTGCCTGATTGCATACAAACTGAAAGTGTTTAGGTTTGACCTCATATTATATGGTTTTGGAAAATCTAAAGGAGAATTGAACAAGAAGATCGTATAGTGTATGGCCAGCCTTTGAACCGGTAATTCATTGGAGGATAGAGGATTGGTGGTTATATTAATTACACCTAATTCATTGTCATAGGTGAATTGGAAGGCAGGGGTGGCAATACGGGATGTGGACCCAAACAAATTGGGTAAGCATCCAGTGTTCTCTGCCTGCCCATTTATGATTTTTGGCCTAGTGGTAAAAAATTATTAGTAGTGTTATAAGGCATAGGTGTCTGGGGCTGCATGAATTATCTATTTTGAGCTGATCCTGTGTGAGATGCTTGCTGTTGACCTTTCTGAATGGGGTGAGAACTATTTTTACTAGCCTGTGTGTTCATGAGTTGAAGGGCCTGTGCCGCCACAGGACCCAAATAGTACATGTGGTTTCTGGTGCGTTCATATTCCCTTCACTTGTCCTAGTGACATCTCTCTGATGTTGTGAAGAAGTAGGAGTAAAGTTTGTAAAATTGTCCGGACGTCAGTGTTAGGGGTTTTTGTATACCCATCACTGTGGTAATTCCGCCTAATGCTGACTGAATTAATTTTTGCGCTAATATAAATTTGAACTTCAATATTTGCCACAAGCAGTGAGGTGGAACAGATATATTAATGTGTAATCATAAAATTACATCCAATTCTAGAGGTCTGTGAAAAAAAAGTGTGTGTGTGTGTGTGTGTGTGTGTACAGTTTCTCACAAAAGTGAGTACACCCCTAACATTTTTATAAATATTTTGTTATATCTTTTCATATGACAACACTGAAGAAATGACACTTTGCTACAATGTAAAGTAGTGAATGTACAGCTTGTATAACAGTGTAAATTTGCTGTCCCCTCAAAATAACTCAACATACAGCCATTATTGTCTAAACTGCTGGCAACAAAAGTGAGTACACCCCTAAGTGAAAATGTCCAAATTGGGCCCAATTAGCCATTTTCACTCCCCGGTGTCATGTGACCCTTTACTGTGTTACAAGGTCTCAGGTGTGAATGGGGAGTAGGCATGTTACATTTGGTGATCTGAAAGAAAGAATTGTTGCTCTTCATAAAGATGGCCTAGGCTATAAGAAGATTGCCAAGACCCTGAAACTGAGCTCCAGCACGGTGGCCAAGACCATATAGCGGTTTAACAGGACAGGTTCCACTCAGAACTGGCCAAGGTGTGGGGGGTCAGCCTGTCAGTGCTCAGACCATACGCTGCACACTGCATCAAATTGGTCTGCATGACTGTCGTCCCAGAAGGAAACCTGTTCTAAAGATGATGCACAAGAAAGCCCCACAAACAGTTTGCTGAAGACAAACAGACTAAGGACATGGATTACTGGAACCATGTTCAGTTTGATGCAGTGTGCGGCGTATGGTCTGAGCACTGACAGCCTGACCCCCCCCACCCCTTCAACTTCTGCAGCAATCCTGGCAGCACTCGTACATCTATTTCCCAAAGACAATCTCTGGATATGACGCTGAGCACGTGCACTCAACTTCTTTGATCGATCATGGCGAGGCCTGTTCTGAATGGAAATAAAAGGCCGTCACGCTACTACAAAGAATATGCCACAAAAAAAAGAAAGAAATGTAAAACACAAAATGGAAAAGAAATATGTAAGTGAAATAAATAAGTGTTCAAGGCAAACAAGATGAAGTAAAAATGATAAATATAAAGTGATCTTGCGCAATGTTGAATCAGCACTCAGCTAAAACTCTGACAAACGTGAAAATCCATGTAAAAATCAAATGTATAAATACTAATAAAGTTCAGAAAAAAACAAAAAAAACAAAGAGCTGGTAGGTCTCCAAAAATTACGATGAAAAGTGAAACAAGAGAAAACAGGAGTCCATACACAGATGTAGGTGAAGGTGAAAGTAACAGTGTGATGACCCCGTCTTCAAATAGATCCAGTTCTAAACTTCAATCACAACTGTGATGCATATCCAGTAGAAAATTAGCTCACAGAACTCGTGGCGGGAGAGAGGAGGTGGATACTGGAAGGCAGGGCCTGAAACGTTGTGTCCGTCATCTTATCTAGTAATTCGATGTGGGTTACCTGGAGAATCATTTAAAGATGGAGACGCCCTAGTGGAGGATGGAGGAATAGAAAGTTAAAGGCTGATGATATGGTGGTGATGCTAATTACTGGCAGATTTGAGGTGAGAGTTCTGTGAGCTCATTTTCTACTGGATATACATCACAGTTGTGATTGAAGTTTAGAACTGGATCTATTTGAAGACGGGATCATCACACTGATACATTCACCTTCACCTACATCTGTGCATGGACTGTTTTCTCTTGTTTCACTTTTCATCGTCATTTTTGGAGACCTACCACCTCTTTGTTTTTTTTTTTTCGTTTTTTTTCTGAATTTTATTAGTATTTATACATTTGATTTTTACATGGATTTTCACGTTTGTCTGCGTTTTAGTTGAGTGCTGTTCTGAGTGGAACCTGTCCTGTTAAACCACTGTAAGGTCTTGGCCACCGTGCTGCAGCTCAGTTTCAGGGTCTTGGCAATCTTCTTATAGCCTAGGCCATCTTTATGTTAAAAAAAAAAAACGAGAGAGGCGCCCCTGGGTGCACACATTTTTAACAAGCATTAATATACATAAATTAGTCAAACTCACATTTCGGCAGAAAGTGATAGGCATAGAAGTATAGACATGGTTATGTCACGGTGGCGATCCTGAGTCCTGGGATTTGTAGTTCGTCTGTCAAAACAGTCTGGTCAGAGAGGTGTCCGCCGTTAAGATAGTTATGCCAGCTCTGGAAGACAAACTCAAGACAAGGCGTGAGGCGCAGGGAACAGCAGGCTGCCAGGGATGACGTCACCAGTAGTGGACGCGTTTCTTGAGTAGGCGCGCTGCGGTGTACTGGCAAGCAGCACTCCTTTATCAACAAACGGATTGATCACAGATCTACGATTGATCATTCTACAGTTTTATTGCAGATTTTTATTTGCTTTTTTATGGTTTTAGTTGTTGCGCCTCCACTTGTTTTATTCATCTTCATTAGAGCATCTTTCTATGTTAGAGCAACAATTCTTTTTTTCAGATCCTCACAGAGTTCTTTGCCATGAGGTGCCATGTTAAACTTCCAGTGACCAGTATGAGAGAGTGAGAACGATAACACCAAATTTAACACACCTGCTCCCCATTCACACCTGAGACCTTGTAACACCAATGAGTCACATGACACCGGGGAGGGAAAATGGCTATTTGTACACTCACTACTTTACATTGTAGCAAAGTGTCATTTCTTCAGTGTTGTCACATGAAAAGATATAATAAAATAATTACACAAATGTGAAGGGTGTACTCAGTTTTGTTAGATACTGTATATATTATATTGTGGGCGATTAGCTCCAAGTAGAGAGTTCTCAGAGAGGTAACCCAGCCATGTGCAAGGTCCATCAAACTCAATGTAAGCCTCCTGGCTAATAAATAGACCTCGCTGAGTCTGCTTCAGTCCTGCAGGCATGTTCCCTCACAGCCTGCTTCCTTCTCTCTCAGCACCACCACCGATTAAACACAAGTAAGTCAAAATTATACCCCAAGTGGGGAGAAAGGTGTGGCCAGTGCTTAACCCCTTGCTGCCTACAGACCTCTCACTGTCACCTATTTACCTTAAGAATCTCATAATTCTATGTGGCAGATCAATAATCGACAGGGGCTGTTTGTCACATACCTCCCCCTTCTGTTTGAACCCGTGGGTTCGAACACCAGCTACTAAACAGTGGGTTCTAGAAAGGGTATCCATATTTTTATGGTTACAACCAGCCCTGTGCTCCACTTTAAACAAAGAATCTTGGAGGGCCAGGAACCAACAGGTAACCCTGGCATTCTGATCCTTAGCCTGTTCGGAATTTAGAAGTGATGTAATGTGTTGTAATGTATTTGTATTGTATTTTCGAAAGACAACTGTACTGATTACACGAAAATCTTACAATCTGGTATCGTATGAGAAAGCATTTTCATGTGAGCCCCATTGGATAATACTGGATGAACTGTCATGATCGGCTCTTGAAAGCTGTGTACTAAAGCTGTGCACAATTTCTTCAAAAGCAGAATTTTTCATATGATTTTCTGATCATGTGTACGGGCCATCAATCCCCATCCTGTAGAGCGGGCATCACTAAATGGTGGACTGCGGGCCAAATGCGGACCACGGCACTCTGCCATTCGGACCGCCATGGTCCTGCCATGTAGGAGCCTTTTCTTCCTCCTGCCATTGCTCTGTAATCCTCACAGAGCCGACAGCGGGAGGCGGGACAGTTCTGGGTGGAGGGTGGAGCTGCCCGAGGTTATCAAACAGGTGATTGGCTGCTAGGACCGTCCTTCATCATAGCAGCCAATCACCCGTTTGTTACCTCAGCAGCTCCGGCCTCCACCCAGAACTGACCTGCCTCCCTCCCTGCAACTCCTGCCTCCATCCAGACATGCCGTGCCTTCCTCCGATCTGTCTGTGTAAGGTAGGACAGTGAGGGGGGGGGGTGAAGCTAAGAGATAACAACTGAATGTGGGGGGAGGATGGCGAGGATTGCAGTGATGTGGGGGGGAGGGGCTGAGGACATCAAAGTGGGGGAGCTGAGGACTGGAGTGTGGGGGAGCTGAGGACTGGAGTGTGGGGGAAGGGGGCTGAAGACATTAAAGTGGGGGACTGATGACTGTAATGTGAGGGGACTGAGGACTGTAATGGGGGAGCTGAAGAAGTTAAACTGGGGGGACCAAGGACTGTCATGTGAGGGGGCCTGAGGACATTAAAGTGGAGAGGGGAGGGATGTAATGTGGGGGGCTGAGGACTGTGATGTGGGGGACTGAGGACAGTGATGTGGAGGGGCTGAGGACTGTAACACGTGGGGGGGGGGACTGAGGACAGTAATGTGGGGTTATGATGTAAAGAGGGGCAGAGGACAATACTGTTATTGGGGGTTGATGTTAAGGAAGATGGAGGACACTACTGTGGAAGGAGTGGAGGAGGGTGATGTAAAGGGGGAGCTGAGGACACTCATCAAGTGGGGATCTTGATGTGAAGGGGAGGGGACTGAGGACGCCGATATAAGAATGGGTTCAATTTTGTGCATGTGCATTAGGTGCACACATCGTGGGTGGAGCAGCCCATTTTAACAAGAAACCGAGAGAAAGAAGTCCTTGACCTTTTTTTAAAAAAATTGCGTCGCACCAAGCTGCATGGTGCTGCAGCAACACGTGGCTTGGTGCACACGAAAATGCGTGACAGAGAACCGACATGATATTTGGACCTCTGGTAGAAAAAAAATGTACTTACCAGACCTCGGTGAATTATAATTCAATACCCCTGCTGTAGAGTAAACACTTGTGTTCAAACCCCTTTTTTTTTACAAACCAGAAAGAGATTTACTGAACAAAAATGAAAAACTAAATCCAGTTTATACAGTCGACCAGAAGGAGTAACATTTCACATCACAGTGTTCATTGGTAAAATAATACATTATCACAGTAGCGTAACACAGTGATACAACAAGACTGCATTATCATAAAATTCTGCTACTCTAATCGTACCTCTAAAAATGCAATAGCAGTGAAAAAAAAAAGATAAACTCGTTACATAAGTCGATGTAATATCAGGCCATTTGGGGTGAGACCAGGGGCGTTAAGCCAACTATCCCAGAGCTTCTTAAATTTGGCAGGGCACCCATGATGCTGACAGATTAAATGCGTATAACGTAACGTTGTAATCATATAGTGTATCCACTTCTCAGGGGTCTGGGGGGGTTCAGATTTCCAGTGCTGGAGCACAAGTTTGGGGGCTTGAAATAATGCTCTGGAAATTGCCTCTGTTGTACTGTATATGACTGTGGGACAACTTCATTAGGTATACCCAATACACATTGTTTGGGGTCCAGCTCAATATTAGTTTGAAAGGCATCATTATGGGTACGGACAGCCGTTGCCCAATATCAGTGTAGGTGCTTGGGGCAGCACCAAAGCATATGTATTTAGTCCTTGTGATCTCTGCGGCATCTACTACATTAGGGGCAGTGCCAGCCCAAGACATTGTGCTGCCTGGTACCCAGAATGAAATGCTGCCCCCCCCCCAAAAAAAAAATCACGCCCACCAAAATGCCCCCACATCCATTATTTTATATCATGGTAACTAAAGTGGACCTGTCATGGCTCTATACATGTATATGGAAGTATAAAGAGGACCTGTAAAAATAAAAACCATGGAGGTGATCAAATACCACCAAAAGAAAGCTCTATTTGTGTGAAAAAAAATGTCAATTTTGTTTGGGTGCAACGTTGCACGACCACGCAATTGTCAGTTAAAGTGACGCAGTGCCGAATCGCGAAAAAAATGATTGAAGTGCAATATTTCTATTATTACATTGTTATATAAAATAAAATAGTTCAACTCACCATACTGCAGAATCAGTGGAAGCCCCGAGCGTGTCACTTGCCACTGTTACCTGCCTTCAGATGCGGATTGTCACTTGCCACGATGCCCCCCGCCACACATTGCAGATTGTCACTTGCCACGACGCCACCCGCCACACATTGCGGATTACCATGACGCCACCCATTGCGGATTGTCACTTGCCACAACGCCATCCGCCACACATTGGGGATTGTCACTTGCCACTATGCCATCCGCCACATATTGCGGATTGCCACAACGCCACCTGCCACACATTGCGGATTGTCACTTGCCACGACGCCATCCGCCACACATTGCGGATTGTCACTTGCCACACGTACCGGATTGTCGCTTGCCAAGTCACCTGCCACACGTACTGGATTGTCGCTTGCCATGTCACCTGGCATACATTGCAGATTGTCACTTGCCAGCCTGTTCCGCCCGCTCTGCTGCGGATACCACTGTGAGGAGCCCGGTGTTCTGCCGAGAAAGGTCCCCCATCGGATAGTGTCCGCCTTGTACTGCCGAAAGTCTCTGAACATGAACAGCGGGAGCATGCGGCACAATGTACTCTAAAGCGCAGGCGCCGCGTAGAGCTCATGAACAGCTGTTCATCTTCGGAGACTTTCGGCGTCTCCCTTGTCCTCCGTACTGCGCCTGCACAGTACAGGGCGGCCTGACACTATCCGATGGGGGACCTTTCTCAGCGGATCCTCACAGTGGGATCCACAGCGGAGCTGGCGGAACGGGCTGGCTGGTGGGCTGCAATTTGCCGCCCCCCCCCCCCGAAAGGTCCGCCTGAAACCATGGCTCCATCGGGTCCCATGGTAGGGCTGGCCCTGATTAGGGGCCAGATAGTACGTCCATATTGTGTAACTTAGAGGGGATATAGTGGACCCTTAGTAGTATGTACAGTGCATTCGGAAAGTATTCAAAGCACTTTTTCCACATTTTGTTATGTTACAGCCTTATTCAAAAATGGATTAAATTCATTATTTTCCTCATAATTCTACAAACAATACCCCATAATGGCAACGTGAAAGAAGTTTGTTTTGAAATCTTTGCAAACTTATTAATAATAAAAAAAACAAAAAAAATCATATGTACATAAGTATTTACAGCCTTTGTTCAATACTTTGTGGAAGCATCTTTGGCACCAATTACAGCCTCAAGTATTTTTGAGTATGATGCTACAAGCTTGACACACCTATTTTTTCTCCCATTCTTCTTTGCAGGACCTCTCAAGCTCCATCAGGTTGGATGGAGAGCATCCGTGCACAGCCATTTTCAGATCTCTCCAGGGATGTTCAATTGGGTTGAAGTCTGGGCTCTGGGTGGGCCACTCAAGGACATTCGCAGAGTTGTCCCATAGCCACGCCTTTGTTATCTTGGCTGTGTGCTTAGGGGCATTGTCTTGTTGGAAGACGAACCTTCACCCCAGTCTGAGGTTCAGAGCACTCTGGAGCAGGTTTTCATCAAGGATGTCTCTGTACATTGCTGCATTCATCTTTCCCTCAATCCTGACTAGTCTCCCAGTACCTGGCACTGAAAAACATTCCCCACAGCATGATGCTGCCACCACCATGCTTCACTCTAGAGATGGTGTTGGCCAGGTGATGAGCGGTGCCTGGTTTCCTCCAGACATTGATGCTTGCCATTCAGGCCAAAGAATTCAATCTTTGTTTCATCCTACCAGAGGATCATGTTTCTCAGGCCGGGTTCACACTTGTACGACAAACGCTCTGACATTAGGAGCTCATGTCACATGATGTGTGAAAATCAGTCTTTCCCTATGGGAACATTCTTAACTGGTCCGACACTGGTCCACACACTTTGAAAATGCTCCGTGCACTACTTTGGTCCTACTCTGATCCTACTTCAACCCATTGAATATCACTGAAGTCGGATCATACTTGGATTGCAATCTTAACTGATCCGATTTTGGCATGCGACTTGTGCTGATGATCTTGAAGGGGAACTCCACGCCAAATTTAAAATACAAACCGGCATGGGTTCCCCCTCCAAGAGCATACTAGGCCCTTTGTTCTGGTATGGGTTTTAAGGGGAACCCCCACGCCAAAGAAACTGTGTGGGGTCCCCCCAAAATCCATACCAGACCCTTATCCGAGCACACAGCGCGGCGGGCCAGGAAAGGGGGTGGGGACGAGTGAGTGCCCCCCCTTCCTGAACTGTACCAGGCCGCATGCTCTCAACACGGGGGGTGGATGCTTTGGGGCAGGGGCACCCCAAAGCACCTTGCCCCATGTTGATGGGGACAAGGGCCTTTTCCCGACAACCCTGGCCGTTGGTTTTCGGGGTCTGCGGGCGGGGAGCTTATCGGAATCTGGAAGCCCCCTTTATCAAGGGAGGCCCCCAGATTCCAGCCCCCTACCTATGTGAATGAGTATGGGGTACATTGTAACTCTACCCATTCACCTAAAGAAAAGTGTCAGAAATTCAGAAATTCAACACATTACACGTTTTTTAAAGTAATTTATTAAGGCAGCTCTGGCGTCTCTTCTCCCCTCTCTGACTGACAGAGGCAGAAGACAATAGTGGAGGAGGCAGAAGAGACGTCAGAGCTGCCTTAATAAATTACGTTAACACCCTGTGTGCTGTGTTTTATTTTTGACACTTTTCTTCAGGTGAATGGGTAGGGGTATAATGTACCCTATACTCATTCACATAGGGTGGGGGGCTGGGATCCGGGGGGCCCTCTTGTTTAAGGGGGCTTCCAGATTCCGATAAGCTCCCCGCCCGCAGACAACCAACGGCCAGGGTTGTCGGGAGAAGGCTCTTGTCCCCATCAACATGGGGGCAAGGTGCTTTGGGGTGGGGGCGCAGGGCCCCCTCTGCCCCAAAGCACCCAACCCCCCATGTTGAGGGCATGCGGCCTGGTACGGTTCAAGGGGGGGGCTCGCTCGTCCCCACCCCCTTTCCTGACCTGCCAGGCTGTGTGCTTGGATAAGGGTCTGGTATGAATTTTGGGGGGGCACCCAATGCCGTTTTTCACCGTGGGGGATCCCCTTAAAATCCATACCAGATCGAAGGGCCTAGTATGCTCTTGGAGTGGGAACCCATGGTAGTTTAACATTTTGCGTGGAGTTCCCCCTAAAAATTCATACCAGACACAGTGCCTGGTATTGTCAGGGATCAAAGTCAGATCCCTGTTCATTGAAGTCAGGCGCATGTTGGCACTGTCACAGTGCAAAGTTGGATCCAAAGGGGTACGAATGTCGTGTCATACCAGTGTGAACCCGGCCTCATGGTGTGTGCCTTTCCAAAACATATCCAATCAACTGAATTTACCACGGGTGGCCTCCAGTCAAGTTGTAGAAACATCTCAAGGATGATTAGTGGAAACAGGATGAACCTGAGCCTAATTTTAAGTGTCATGGCAAAGGCTGTGTGATTATTATTATTTTTTTTTTTTCTTTTTTTATTATTAATAAATTTACAAGGATTTCAAACAAACTTCTTTCCAGTTGTCATTATGTTTTATTGTTTGTAGGATTTTGAGGAAGATCATGAATTTAATCAATTTTGGAATAATACTGTAACTTAACAAAATGTTGGAAAAGTGAAGCGCTGTGAATACTTTCCAGATGCACCGTACAGTTGGGAATGTCTCTGGGATATGTTTAGAAAGCTCATTTAGACTGTAATGCAGCTTCCAACTGGTCTTCCTCTATATTGCTTACATCCCTTTCCCAGTGTTCTATCAACCTACATGGATAATCCTCATGGTAAGCATTTAGAAGTAATGCATAGCAGTGAGAAATGAAACCTTTAGTGGAAGTAGTAGACTGCATCATGTTAAATATAGGAGTTGGGGAAAGGTGCCAAGTGTCGGGAGGTCCCTGACCCGATATCACATGTCTAAGCCGTAGGTAGTAGAAATGCATATTATCATGGAGGCCATATCGAGACTTGAGAGAAAGGTAAAAGCTGGCTTTAGTCAAATATGTGGTGCAGGTGTGTGATCCCATAGGTCTGACACTTTGAAGCATTTTGGAGCTTAGCCAATTCTCGGTAAGGCCTGGTTCACACCTATGCATTTTTTAGTGCGTTTTCAGTTCAATGTATCACGAAAGGTATATTGAAAAATGCAAAATGCACCTAGAATTTGCAAACATTCAGCCAAATTGGTCATTTATTGTAAAACCTGTTACTTGTTGCAACTGCTTGGTCTTGGCCCACATTTTGTGCATTCGTTTGTACATTGGTAAGGACTTGTTGGGCTTACAAAGCAATTGGGATTCCAAACCCCCAGTTAAAATCTGGGCTTTGATTAAATGAGTAATGGCAGCGAGTGTTGAGTCCCTAGTTTAAGTAGAGTCGGTCAGGGGAGGCTGCCATCCCTCTCATCATATGTTACAACTGAGCCACTATAGTAAAGCTACCCCCCCCCCCCCCCATCTTTTGGGCTCTGCAAATGTTCAAGCTTCTTCCTAGGTGAACGGTCCCTCCACAATAATAAACACAAATTGTATTGAACGTATGGAATATCTTTAGTGGGGTTACTGCCATACAAGAAATATAGTAGTTGTGGCATTAAATTTTTAATAAGGTTAGTTTTGCTGATTTAAGGATAGCCACAATTTATTCAAAAATTTTACTTTATTTCTGAAACAAGATAAGAAAGGTATAATGTTGTAAATCGCTGCGTAAACTGTCGGCGCTATATAAATCCTGTATAATAATAATAATAATATTCAGATGGCAGTAATCAGGAAGGTTTGATGTGGTAAGGATTCAGAGATATTGAAGAATGTCACCTGGACCGGGCAAAAAGAGGATAAATTGGAGTCAGTAGTCCCATCTAGGGTACGATAGAGCTGATTTGGACCAGTTAATGGGTTAGTTTAGAGTACTCACCAAACCTGGAGATGGTGTCCATAACCACTGGGCCAGCATCACCCAGGAGCAAAAGCATATCATCTTGCTTTTACAAACTTGATTTGGAAATTTCAATTTCAATCATTATACAATTGAATGAATGAAAGACTTGTATAGCGCTGCAAATGCGAACTGAATCGCCTCAAGGCGATTCAGTTCGCAATTCTTTATAATGATATATTCTGGGCTAATAATTCCAGTATTTATTTGAATTGAAAATGTATTTCATGACTTTTCAGCAAACGGAAGGATGTTTTATGTATTTGCATTTTGATTTATAATGATGAATGGTTGGGTGTTGTATGCATTTTTTTTTTTTTTTTACAAATCACTCTGCATATTTATTTCTATTGCTTCTTGCTATTTTTGCTGTCTGATAAGGTATGAGTCTTTCCTTTTTACAACAAAAGGGACATCAAAGATCATTATATCTGGTTTAGTCCAAGCTGTTGCTATGTGGCATTTTTTTAAAAGTCTGGGTTTACCTTATACCTACAGATTCTTAAATGGTTAAAGCTTTCTTCCCATACGTGATGCCACGGTGCACTTTTGGCATTAAAAAAAAATTCCCCTGTACACAGAACTGGTTGGCACAAAAATTCTAAATGAACTGCGTCAACGTTATAGGTTAAAACAGATGTTTTTGTTGCATACATTTGCAAATTTATGCAAAGCCATGCTGCCATGTCAAGGCACATCTGCAAAGTATGGACCCTTATGCTGCGTACACACGACTGGTTTTGCCGTCGAAATAAACTCTGAAGGTTTCTCCGACAGAACTCCGATGGCATTCCATTCAAGCAGTCTTGCCTACACACGGTCAACCCAAAGTCCGACTGTCAAGAACGCAGTGACATACAACACTTTCGACGGGACTAGAAAAAGGAAGTTCAATAGCCAGTAGTCAATAGTTTCTGTCTCAAGCATGCGTCGTTTTTGGTCCGTCTGAACAGCATATAGACGATCGGTTTTCCCGATAGGAATTGATTCCGTCGGAAATATTTAGAACATGTTTCCTTTCTAGGTCCATCAGAATTTTTGAAAAAAAAAGACTGATGAGGCCTACACACAATCGTAAATAGACGATGAAAAGCTTCCGTCTGACTTTTTCTGATGGACATTCCGCTTGTGTGTAGGCTGCTTAACTCTAAACTACTTGAGCTCCCAACTTGGCACATAAATAGCAATAAATAAATTGAATACAGGAAAGTGTTTTGGTTTTGCCGCAACCATAGTCGAATCTCTAGACTTCGCTCATATAAAAAAAAAACTTTGTAGGTTAATCGCCAGAAATCGGCAACAATACATAATTTACCCTGGTCAGCTAAGATACAAGAGCAAAAAAAAAAAATGAAAACCCTGCCCCTTCACTATAAAATGGTGGGCTCCTAGCAGCCATATTGTCAGTGTCTGTTGCTTATATGGAGAGTTGACAATTCTGTGTGAAAGATATGAGCTATACTGTGTTTTTAATTTTGGCATTGGTACTTCCTCCATGGCAGTGCCCTGCGTCCCATGCCTTTTTAAAATTGGCTTTCTTATTAGATCTCATGCACGCTGGCCTTTTAGCCCTTGTACACAAGATTCTGATGTTTTCTTATGGGTGGAAGGCACAGGCACACTGTCCAACCCCACTGCTGGCAGCCTGTAAAAGTTGATGAGAGGCTACAAGCTGCTGCGACTGGTGCCCCAAGTGATACTAACATTTAGGACAGTATGCGCCCAGGGACAAGTACCCGGAACACAAGAAGTCTACGTTTTGGGCAATTATTCCATAAGTACAACGTACAGCCCCATCCAGCCGAAGTAATTGCAGCCTGTCATTTACTTTATAGGCTGCCAGCAGCAGGACTGGGTGGTGCGCTGGAATCTCACAGGAACCAGATGTCCAGTGAGGCCTTAGCCCTACAACATATATGAATAACAAGATTCACCCCTCCATCAATAGGGTTAAGTTAAGCAATCTTCAGTTCACAAAACTGAACTGATCGGGGACAGATTTGCTCAGCTCTAATTACAGGCTGCCGTGTCTTGGAGGCAGTCTATTTCTTCTTAAAGGTATAGCGACACATCAGAGGCCTAAGGCCAGCCACAGAGGGTTCAAATCTCAGCTGGTTCAGCAGAAACTGGCTGAGATTCGAACCGTGTATGGGCAGGATGGATGCACCGAGTTGATCGATTGATCAACTTGGGTGCAACCAGCCTGCCAGATTTACTTGCAATTATTCCTAACGGCTGCTATAGCCACTAGCAATAATACTGTGTTCTCGTGGCAGGGATCGCTTTCCCTGTCTCCCCTCACCCCCTGCTGGGAGAATACAATGACTTGGCAGAAGGGATTCCCCTGTCAGCACTGTCTGTGTTGATGGGGGAATTGTGCAAATTTCTTTCCTGCAACTTGTGGTTGCAGGAAAGAAATTGGCACCGTCTGTGGCCTGCTTAACACCACTCAAGGGAGCTGAAGACCCCCAGGGTGTGTCTGCACCACATCCAGCAAATTCACTATGGCATCTGCTCTAAATAGCAAAATAAAAGGTGAATGCGTGAAGAACAATACAAAAATTCCTCAGCACTTAACTGTTTGGCACAAAAATCCTAATTACATGGTTTCAACGTTCTAATTATTATATGGCAAGGTGTGCATTTACCAACATGTATGTGGAGGGTCAAATGCAAAGTGAAATGATGTTTTTCGCAATTTCTAGTGCAATTTCTCGTTGTGTCCATAAAGCACACAGACAATATGGTGTCACAGAGGGGCTTTTATTGCCGTTGCAGGCTCAAATCATTTCTGGAACGCACATATTCCTCCCAGACATTTCATCCAAACCAGCACCATAGACCCAGGTAATTTGCTGTTATATCGCATGTGTGTTTCTACTGGTTTATGTTTTTTTCTTAGTTTTCTTTCAAAAGGCTGTTATACTTATAAACTACCTATAAATATATACAGTTTCCTTTTGAATCTTTTATAATGAAAGATAAAAATGACAAAACCTATACGATTCTGGTTTCCATGCTATTGCTCACCCTGAAAGGGCACCTTCTTTTTGTTTGTTTTCTTGCATGTTGGTGGATTAGTGGCTTGACTCGGGCTCCATGCGGATCACAGCCTGCTTCCTGAGAACTTGAATAGTAGCAATGTACCAGAAACACAGTTTTAATTGCAGCTGTAATGTTATCTCTCCTACAGTAGTGATTAATCAATATGCTGACCAGGAGTGACTTTTTACAGACCTAAAATGATGGTGTCAGAGAAGGTTCTGTTGGCTTAACCAGGTTGATTCAAAGGCAGTGTGTAACTTTAGAAGTTTAGCAAGGGCACTCTGAAATTCTTGCACGACTTGGTTTGGTTTTCATGTTATCACTTTCCCTAGTAAATGCATCCTTGTTTTGTTTGTGTTTCTTCCTCCAGTTGTAACATGACAGCTTAAGCTGGATATATCTTAGATTGACCATTAATGGGAATATTTCCCTCTGCTTGTCAAGTGCTTAAAGCTCTAAAAGACACAAACGAATGCAGCTCTAAATCCATTATTACAGCCGTGGCCAAAAGTTTTGAGAATAACACAAATATTTTCACAAAGTCTGCTGCTTCAGTGTTTTTAGACCTTTTTGTCAGATGTACCTATATATGAAGTATAATTACAAGCATTTCATAAGTGTCAAAGGCTTTTATTGACAATTACATTAAGTTCAAGGCCAACTTCTGGGCCACGTCCTGACTGATGGCAGCCCATTCTCACATAATCAATGCTTGGAGTTTGTCAGAATTTGTGGGGTTTTTTGTTCACCCTCCTCTTGAGGATTGACCACAAGTTCTCAATGGGATTACATTTACTGGCCATGGACCCAAAATTTAGATGTTTTGTTCCCCAAGCCACTTAATTATCACTTTTGCCTTATGGCAAGGTGCTCCATCATGCTGGAAAAGGCATTGTTCGTCACCAAACTGTTCTTAGATGGTTGGGAAAAGTTGCTCTCGAAGGATGTTTTTGTACCGTTCTTTATTTATGGCTGTGTTCTTAGGCAAAATTGTGAGTGAACCCACTCCCTTGGCTAACAAGCAACCCTACACATGAATGGTCTCAGGATGCTTTACTGTTGGTATGACACAGGACTGATGGTAGCGCTCACCATTTCTTCTCCGGACAAGGTTTTTTTCCCCAGTTGTCTTCCAGGACAGCCCTTGAGAGATGGAGTCCCTCCCATCGACACAGGAAACACGTTGCCACAGTTCAAAAGGTGGTCCCTCAGGTCCCTGGTCAGTCATTTGTGTTTCCTCTGTCAGAGGAACATGTTGCCAGGAACCAGGAGAAGGACTAGATCTCTCAGGGGCTGCCTGAAGAGAGTGGAGCCACACAGAGGGACTGAGTCCTATCCGTTGGCTCCAGTATAGTCCTTACCTTCCTATTTTTTGGGCTCGGGTACCGTTCAGCTGATAGGAGCAGACCCGTTACCCCCCTCCTTCCAGTGCCGAGGCGTGCCAGTGGCAGGGTGAGGCAGGTTCCCTCAGGAGCGTTGTAGGTGGATTCATCCATCCCAGCTCCTTGCTGCAACTGCGGTGGGGGTCGGAGACGCCGTTTGCGTCATTTCCGGCGGAACCGCGTCATCACTGTGTGCCGAGACTTCCAGTTCCGAGGCACAAGGAGGAAGGGGAAAGCCCAGGCTGGGCCTACTAATCCAGACCAGCGTCCAGCTATACCGGACTAGCGGCGGTTTCCGGAGCTCGAGGGGGGATCATGGAGGCTAATCCCCAGGACAGCGGAAGCAGGCACCAGCCATACCCAGGTAGGCTGCTGGACAAGCCCTGTACTGTGGTTTTTTTCATGTGGTTTGTTGTAAGGCTGGGACTTGTAGTACCCCATGGTGGTGGATACCTCGCGGTCCTGGGTATATGCAGTTGGTGGTTGCAGCACAGGTGTTTTAAAGAGGTTTTAAAAGGTTTTTGATGCTAAGATCGTCTATTCTTTTTTTCAGGCTAAGGAGGCTGCAAGGGAAGTCAAAAAGTGCCCTAATCGTGGAAAAAAGTTGTCCTCAGGCTCTAACAAAGCCTTATGCAGACAGTGTATTGCAGGCTTACTTAAAACAGAGGCAGACTCTCCCATAGCTAAATTCCTTGGCTCCTTTAAAGATGAGATGGCATCAACCTTTTAATCTTAATCGCAGATGTAAACACGTCTGCTTCTACCAGTAGAGCAGCTGCGATTCCCTCCTCACCATGCCTTACAACACCCAGCTCCGGGGAGCCCCGTACAGTCAGGGAGCATAGCCCCGCGTTAGTTAGCCTGGAATCCTCTGACGCAGACTCAGACCTGGATGAGGATCAGGCTGTAGCTAACAAAGCCTCAAAATACAAGCTGTCTCTTGAGGAAGTAGATGAGCTGTTGAGCGCAATTTATGATACGCTGGAAATTGACGAGTAAGGAATTCAATTGACCAGACATGATAAGATGTATGAGGCTCTGAGGAAAAAGAAGGCAAAAGAATTCCCTATGCATGCTTTCTGACCTTGTCCGTAAGGAGTGGGCCGAACCGGATAAGATGGTCTTCTTTCCTAATTCCCTTAAAAAAAGATTCCCCTTTGATGAGAGCCCAGAGGCGGTCTGGAATAAAAATCCTAAACTAGATGCCCCTCTGTCTAAAGTCTCAAAATAGTCTGACCTTGCTTTCGACGATATGGGTAATTTAAAAGACCCAATGGACAGGAGAACAGACGTAGTCTTAAAGAGGGCCTGGGATGCTTCTATGGCAGGCCTGAAACCAGCTTTAGCCACTTCTTGTGTGGCTAGAAATCTGGAGTTCTGGTTATCACAACTACAAGAACACCTAAAGGCAGGTACTCCTAGGGGGGAGCTCTTAAAAACCTTCCCTATACTTTTCAAGGCGACAAGTTTAATTTCTGACGCATCTACTGATTCCTAAAACTGCAGCGCTTTCTGTCGCAGCCAGGCGTCCAAAACACACCTGTGCAGTGTTTACAGGAGACTTATGCCGCGTACACACGAGCGGATTTTCCATCAGAAAAATCTTGGATGGTTTTTCTGACGTAATTCCGCTCAAGCTTGGCTTGCATACACACGGTCACACAAAAGTTCACTGAACTTTCGACCGTCAAGAACGCGGTGACGTACAACACTACGATGAGCCGAGAAAATTAAGTTAAATGCTTCTGAGCTTGCGTCGAATTGTTTCTGAGCATGCGTAGGAATATTGCTCGTCGGAATTGCTACAGACGATTTTGGATAGGAACTTTTTCCGACCGAAAAATTGAAAACATGCTCTTAATCTTTTGCTGGCTGGAATTCGGCCAGCAAAAGTCCGATGGAGCATACACACAGTCGCATTTTCCGTCCAAAAGCTCTCATCAGTCTTTTGCTGGCCGAATTTCCAATCGTGTGTACGCGGCATTAGTCTTCGGCCCTGAATTAGATACCGCCTTAGGACGGCGGATAAGAAGAAAACTTTTCCCACTAAAAAGAAAAACTTTCAAAGGAAGTTTTTTCGTTCCTCAAAGGAACCCTCCAAGTCAGAGAAGGGATTCAAACCCAAAAAACTTTGAACAGAACAAAAAGGGAAGGGAAAAGGAGGCATACTTTTTAACCGCCCCAATCAAAACCCTAAGCCCCAGTGACATCAGGGTCCCTGTGGGAGGAAGATTAAAGGATTTTCTCCCACAGTGGGAAAAGATAACATCAAACGAGTTTGTCTTAAACAAAATAAAAAGAGGTTATGCGCTGGAATTTCACATCGATCTACCCTCAAAGTTTCTTGTGACAAAAACGACAAAACTTCCAAGACACTCAGAAAAGGCCAGTGCCTTACCATTGCTAATAGGGGAGATGGTGGATCAAGAGGTATTGACACCAGTCCCTATTCAGGAACAGGGGGACGGTTTTTACTCGCACATCTTTGTGGTGAAAAAACCGTCTGGGAAATTCAGACTAATCATGAACCTCCGATCTCTGAACCTCTCCATCCGATACAAAAAATTTCGGATGGAGTCCATTTACTCAATACGGAATCTTCTCCAAAAAGAGGTGTTTATGGCTACCCTGGATTTTAGGGATGCCTATCTGCATATCCCAATAATTAAGGAATGGCAGAAATTTCTTTGGATGGCGATTCAGATAGACACACAAATGTATCATTTTTAGTGCAGAGCACTTCCCTTCGGACTGTCATCCTTCCCGAGAATCTTTACCAAGATTCTCGGGGAGGCACTAGTTCCGTTAAGACTTCAGTCAGTCTCGATCATTCCGTATCTAGACAACTTACTCCTCATGGCCCACTCGGAGAAACAACTTTGTCAGGACTTAGAGTTAGCTCAACTCAGCCAGAGTCAATTGGAGTGGATAATCAGCCGGGAAAAGTCCAAAACTACCCCAACATTTAGGCTACAAGATCCTGTCCATAGATCAAAGAATAGTCCTGCCGGAAGAAAAGATATTTAATCTGTGGCAGAGAATGTCCTTTCTTCAAAGCAGCTCCAAATGTACAGTGAGGGAGGTGTTGTCAGTATTAGGACTTATGACAGCAGCAATTCCGGCCGTACAATGGGACAGGTTCCACCAAAGAGACCTTCAGAGGTTCTTGTTGGAACAGTTAAAAGACAGGGATCTGGAAGATGCATCGATCTCCACGAAAGTAAAATGCTCCCTCTGGTGGTGGAAGGACACAGAGAATTTAAACAAAGGGGTACTCTCCATCTCAATTCAGGCTGGGCTCAGGGCAGGTGGACGCCAGAGGAGAATCATTTCTCCTCCAATTGGAAGGAGCTAACAGCTATCCTCAGAGCTCTACTAGCCTTACAGGACACAATACAATGTCACCATCTACAAGTCCGTTCAGACAATATGATGGCTGTAGCTTATATAAACAAACGGGGGCACCAGAAGTCCTTGACTAATGTTGGTGGCCAGACACATTATTCAGTGGGCAGGATCCAATCTAGAATCCATCTCTGCAATACACCTGAAAGGGGAGCAGAACAGCACTGCAGACTTCTTGAGTCGACAACTAGTTTTGAATCAAGAGTGGTCTCTGCACCCGTAAGTGTTCGACCACATAGCAGCTTATTGGGGAAACCAGAAATTTGCAAACAAAGAGAATGCAAAAGTTACCAGTTTTTGCTTGCTATGCCCAGGAGATCAACCCTTGGTGGTAGACGCCTTACAGACTCCATGGACCTTCAGCTTGGCCTATGCATTTCCACCGCTTCACCTCATCCCTAGGGTTCTAGCGAAGTTTCTAGTGGAAGAAACGTGTTTAATCCTAGTAGCACCATTTTGGCCCAAGAGGCCATGGTTCACAACTTTACTACAGGTGATGGACCAGCCTCCTCTGAAGCTTCCCTGCAGACAAGATCTTCTGTCACAGGGACCTCTCTTCCATCCGCAAGTAACTATGCTGAACCTTTCAGCGTGTTACTGAGGAAGAAATTCTGAGGAGTAAAGGCCTAACAGAGTACTTCAGACCTCACTACAGAGTCGAAAACCAGTCACCCGAGCTATTTACAGGAAAGTCTGGAGAAAGTTTAATAGCTGGCTGAATAGCCGAGGTGAGGTAAACAGGGATACAACAAATATCCTACAGTTTCTCCAAGAGGGGATAGACAAGGGACTAACTCCTAGTACCATTAAGGTTCAGATAGTGGCCTTAAGCGTATACTTAGAGAAACGGTTACAGGAAGATCCTTTCATCACTAGATTATGTAAGGCAATCTCTAGACGCAAACCAGTCAGAGTTAACATAGCTCCATCCTGGGACCGATCGATCATTCTAAGGGCCTTTTTGGGGCCACCTTTTGAACCTATCTTGGAGGCCTCTCTAAGACTGATTACATTCAAGACAGTACTCCTCGTGGCAATCACTTCAGCCCGTAGGGTTAGTGAAATCCAAGCTCTCTCCATTAGAGAGCCATTTCTCCAGATTCTAAAGGACAGAGTCATCCTAAAGACGGACCCTGGGTTCTTGCCAAATGTGGCAACTAGGTTTCATAGGTCGCAAGATATTGTCCTCCCTTCATTCTGTCAGAACGTCTCAAACGAGAAAGAAAAACAATTTCATTTATTAGATGTGAGGCGGTGTATAATAGAATACCTAAAGGTAACCAATCCATTCAGAATTACAGATTCACTTTTTGTCCTTTTTTCCGGACAACGTAAGGGGCAAAAAGCTTCTAAAGTCACCATAGCTAGGTGGATTAGGCTAGCTTCAGCAGGGGGGAATAAAGCAATAAATAGAGATTCTCCTGGGGGAGTTAAAGCCCACTCCACCAGGGCATTATCGGCATCCTGGGAAGAAAGAGCTGGTGCCACCCCGGAGCAAATATGTAAAGCAGCCACATGGTCAAGCTTCTCCACCTTTACAAGGCATTATAGACTAGACTTAATATCCAGTCAGGATCAGGGTTTTGGTAGGAAAGTCCTCCAAGCCATGGTCCCCCCCCCTAATCTGGTGAGTACTTGGGGATCCTCTCAAGGGCTGTCCTGGAAGACAACTGGGGAAAACCAGAGTTAGACTTACCGGTAACTCCTTTTCCAGTGGTCTTCCGGGACAGCACGATCCCACCCTTTTTATGTTGATGTACTAACATTATTACCTGTTATGGTTATGTTTTGCAGTTCCATCCTTCGATTATTGGTAAATGACTGACCAGGGACCTGAGGGACCGCCTTTTGAACTGTGGCAACTTGTGTTTCCTGTGTCGATGGGAGGGACTCCATCTCTTAAGGGCTGTCCTGGAAGACCACTGGAAAAGGAGTTACCGGTAAGTCTAACTCTGGTTTTCCGGATGCCCCGAACAATCAAAAAGGGGATTCATCAGAGGAAATTACTTTCCCTAGTCCTCAGCAGTCCAGTCCCTGTACCTTTTGCAGTCTGTACATGATGTTTTTCCTGGAGAGAAGTGGCTTCTTTGCTGCCCTTCTTGACACCAAGCCATCCTCCAAAAGTCTTCTCCTCACTGCGCAGATGCACTTACACCTTCCTGCTGCCATTCCTAAGCAAGCTCTGCACTGGTGGTGCCCCAATCCCGCACCTGAATCAACTGTAGGAAATGGTCCTGGCGCTTTCTGGACTTTCTTGGGCGCCCTGAAGCCTTCTTCACAAATGCAGTGGAAATGTTTTTTATGGGATTAAGTTCATTTTCATGGCAAAGAGGGACTTTGCAATTAATTGCAATTCATCTGATCACTCTTCATAACATTCTGGAGTATATGCAAATTGCCATCAGAAAAATTGAGGCAGCAGATTTTGTGAAAATTAATATTTGTGTCATTTGCAATACTTTTGGCCATGGGAAGAGGAATAGGTGCCTGAATTTTCCTTGATGTTGGCCTTTAATGTACAGACACACACACACACACTTTACACACTTTACCCAGCGCACATGAACAGAGCTGAAGCTGGAGATCCCTCCCCTGTCACCATTTTTGTCTTAGTGTCAGGAAAACTTGTCAGAGAAGTGATTAATGCCGATAGCAGAGGAACGAAGCAGCAGACAAAGGTGACACTTACTGTAGTCATCTTTTTCATTCTCTCTTCGATTTTGTCCTGTTTATCATTATCATTAAAAGTGAAATTTAAAAAAAATCCAGAATTTTGGGTGGCCCCTAGAAAAGTATTAGAGGTAAAATCTTCAAATGGGAACACTAGTTCTGGTGATCTGGGAGTACCCAAGGGATTCCCTCAATTTGCAGGGATTTCCTCGCACTTCCTGTTTGGCTATGGGACAGGAAGTGAAGGTTAATCTCCTCAATGGGACACAGATGGCAAAAATAAATAACCCTACAGGGGTTAAAACACTCCCTTACTTTATCCAAACTAAAGTACACACTATAGAGGGATATGGTTTGTTCATATTTCATGTCTAAAGTTTACAACCACTTTACACACATGAAGTACATATACAAGGGAACTGTTTTAGCTGCAAAAGGCACCCATATTTTTGTCGATCTGGTTCTGAGTTTTACCCAGCCCTGCCACACAGCTCAGGCAGGTAGATGGCATCACTTTTTTGTTATAATTGTGGACCGTAGTTCAGAAGGGATTCAGTCGTGACCACTCTCCACCCCTAGCTTGCTGATCAGATAGTGAAAGGGCAGAAGAAAACTGATGAGGTAATTTGCCTTCTCCCTCTGCTCTCTCTCTCCTCGTATCAGCACATTCCTCGTCAGCACATTTGCACGCAACAGGCCCTCTCCTCCCTCTCTCAGTACAAGTGCTGCTGTGTAGGGGAATCCAAGAGACTGATATCAAGCAAATTTACGTGCTTACAATAATTGCATTAATAAAAGAAATGTAATGATTTACTCATGCCTAGCTGCATTCATAGGTGTCTTTCATATCTGCCTGGAGTTAAATTTAAAGGAGAAGTACAGCCAAAGGTCGTTTGGCTGTATTTCTCCTGTGGATCACGGGAGTGCAGTTCGTTTTGCAGTTTGTTTTAAGCAGACAGCGGGCTGAAGTCTGCTGACGTCACAGCTGGTCCATACTTGGGTAAGATTTCAACAATGGAGTCGGGATCCGCCCACATGCCTGGACCCGGAACTCAGCTCAGCCTCTCAGTGAGCCGCTGAGAGGCTGAGCCAGTCTCTCCCGCCCCCTCCACAGCCCAGCGCTCCAGTGAGCTAGGAGGGGACAGAGCAGAGAGCCGGTGACTAACAATCAGCAGCTCTCTGCTAGGGGAGCTATGAGAACTGAGTAATCTAACACCGCCGATCGCTCAGTTATCACAGCTCCCCAAGCAGAGAGCTGGTAACTCTGTCACCTGCTCTCTGCTCTGCCCTCTGGAGCACTGAGCTGTGGAGGGGGCGGGAGTGACCGGTGTTAGAGGTGCTGGGGGACAGATGCAGCATCCACCTAGGCAAGTATGATCCTTAAAGTGGAGTTCCACCTTAAAGTGGGTGAATGTAAACATCCCTTGTAATAGGAATAGGGCATGACAGGTCCTCTTAAGAAGGGATTTGGGGTCTTTAAGTCCCCACATCTCTCCCCTATGCTGGAAAGCCTGAGATAAATAAAATAAAAAAAGACCTCAGGTTTTTCAGTTAAAAAAAAAACTGCAGTGTTTACATCTGCCGGCGCGGGAAGTGACTTCATGATTTCACTTCCGGCCACCGAGGGTCATAGAGATGGCCGGAGACCATCTGGTCCATGGTTGGCTCTATGGTAAATGGCCACAGCCAGGCGATTCATTCTCTGGCTCCCCAATCGCATGGGTGAGCCGGCAGAATCGCGGGAGGGGGGTCGATCCCTTCCCACCGCTTGTAAAAGCAATCAAGCGGCTGAACAGCCGCAATGATTGCTTTTACATGTGAGGGAATTGCCAGCTGAAAAAGACGATATCTAGAATATATCTTCACTTCAACCTAAAGATGTCATATGAGGTTAGGTAGTTTTAATTATGTTACAACACTGTATTACTGGCACTTTGCTTGAATGGTAGTCGTATAAACTGGAATTCTCCTTTAAATTATTGTACTGCTTCCTTGTGCTAACAGAGTAGACTGGAGCAGCTGATATTTCCTTGCAAACAAACACGAGCGATTTGTGCAAGTTGAGCCCCTCTCAGGAGCACTCAGAGCTGTTATATGAGTAGCTGCCCTTTTAAGCCTTCATTGCTCCACTAACACCTCCAGTTAAAACAAATAATTGACTGCTCATGAATTTTGTACAAGTTAACAGTGCAGGCCAAAACGGCAGATCAGTCAGACCTTCAGAACAGCATCCTATTAAATCTCTTTAGGGAAAAAAAAAAAGGTTTTGATGGCATTATTGTTCTCAGAATGTGATGGCTGCTATTACTATTATTATCCAAGTAATGTATGTTTAGCTGTATAATGCATGTCGTTAGCATATAGCAATTTACATGTACATTGTCTTCTTGGAAGTACTAACTCTTCTCTATGTTTAGCTGTTTGTTCAGTATTACATCTAAACCTTAGGATAGCTGTTGGAAAAGTTTTAGCATGCATTGCTTCGAATTAGCAAAGCACAGCCCCTTCCAGAGCATTTTCTCGTTTGGTGGAAGAGTAGTAGAGTAGTGTGGGGAAGGGGTCTGAAGATCTGTTTTAAAGCGTACGTATGGCCAAAAGTTTATTCCTTAATGTTGCATAGCATAGGGAAGGGCAAAAACACCATCAGGTTATTTTTTGCCATCCATTGGGGAGATTTTCCTTTACTTTAAATCTCCCCAACATTAGGGGAATTGGACACTGCAGGAGTCATTAGAACAGGTGCCCCAATGGAAAACCTGCCCACACCACTTGTTCTGGTGACAACTCTTTATTTTTGCATTTCCCCTCACTTTGTTTCACCTGAAAAAATATAGTTGTAGGTATTCGGTGGAGGCACGGACAGCAATAAAAATTGGCAGAGGGTTTAATGCTTTTTTTTGCTCTCTCCAAAGTAAAATGCTTTTATGTACACACTTAAAGCGGAACTAAAAACATCAATTTAACATTTTCAAAATACAGTTACATTCCTGGTATGCCTGGAATGCTGACTGTTGCATTTGCTTGTGCTCTCAACTAAACTGTCAAACCATCAAAAGACTGGTGTCATAACTGATCACACGTGCAGCACCATGACAGGTGCAGATCAAACAGAGGCTAAGGCCTACATTGGTCGAATTTTGAAAGAATTTTCTTTCGAAAATCGTATCTAAGAATTCTCGTTCCTATTTTGCTCCATTCGTGGGCTGCAGCAACAGCCGATTTTTGTGCGGAAATCAAATTTGAGTAATTGGACATGTTGAAAATTTTTTGAAGAACAAACGATTTTCTAATCAATGATGGGAGAATCGTGCGAGAAATGTAATTGAAAAAAAAAATACGCATGTGCAAGAAAAGAAAATTCCCGGAAAGAAAAGAAGATTACCAGCCATGGAAATTCTTTTCTGTAGCAACATGAGGTGAAATTGAAGGCTTGGTTCGAAATCAATGGTGGCACCATCAGATCACAAAACGCACAAATTTTCGGATTTTCAAAAGAAAATTCTTTCAAAATTCGACCATGTATGGCCAGCCTTCGATGGCAACTTCCTTGGCCGAAAAGATTAAAGATTAGGAGGGTTTAGTTCCTTTTTAACCAGTTGCCGACCGCGCTATAGCAAAATGATGGCCAGTTCTGGGAGGGCGTCATGTGACGTCCTCCCGTGATCGTGCGCACCTGCTGTTCACAGATTGGGGTAAAGAGCCAATCACAGCGGCTCTTTCCCATGCGATCAGCTGTGTCCAATCACAGCTGATCACAATGTAAACACATTTGCCGGTTATCGGCATTCCTTTCCTCATGCTGTCACAGCGTCAGAAGAGGAGAGAGCCGGTAACTGGCTAATGTGAAAGGGAACATCTGCACTGATAATCAGGACACTGATCATTAGTGTAATTTTCAGTGCAGCCCCAACAGTGCCCATCAGTGATCCTAATCAGTGTTGTAAATCAGTGCCATTCAGTGGCCATCAGTGCCACCTATAAGTGCCCATCAGTGCTGTATATCAGTGCAGCCTGATCAGTGCTGCCTATTAGTGCCCATCAGTTCAGCCTCACAACGGACATCAGTGAGGGAGAAGAATTACCTGTTTGCAAAATTTTAGAATATAGAAAGTAAGAAGAATTTTTTTTCAAAAAGTTTGGTCTTTTTTTGTTTAGCAAGTGGTGAATAAATACCACCAAAAGAAAACTCTATTTGTGTGGTAAAAATGATAAAAATGTCATTTGGTTACAGTGTTGCATGACCGTGCAATTGTCATTCAAAATGTGACAGTGCTGAAAGTTGAAAATTGGCCTGGGCAGGAAGGGAGTAAAAGTGCCCAGTAGGCAAGTGGTTATACAATATCAAATAAGTGAGTAAAAATCTCCCCAGTGGGGATGTATACAGCAGTATAAACCTGGCAGATATTCTAATGCCGTGTACACACGGGCGGACTTTTCGGCATCAAAGGTCCGACAGTCTTTCCGACGGTCTTTCCGATGGACTACCGACTGAACGGACTTGCCTACACACGATCACACCAAAGTCCGACGGATTCGTACGTGATGACGTACGACCGGACTAAAATAAGGAAGTTGATAGCCAGTAGCCAATAGCTGCCCTAGCGTTGGTTTTCGTCCATCGGACTAGCATACAGACGAGCGGATTTTTCGAGTCAGTCGGAAAGATTTGAAACATGTTCCAAAGTCTGTCTGATTTTTGACCGAAAAAGTCAGCTGCAGGTCAGATAAAGCCCACACACAGTCCGGTTGTCTGACGGATTCGTCCCGTCGGACCAGTCCGGTCGAAAAGTCCGCCCGTGTGTAGACGGCATAAGCCTTTCTCACATAATTAAAAATTTGTTTTTAGCACGGTGTACATTCTTGGGAGATTTTGGCTTACTTGCTATTGCGTGTGACACCTGTCAGACAGGAAGTGAAGGGAAATATCCCACATGACTACATGGCGAAAAGTATGTCACCAGCACACCAAGGTTTTCCAAGGATCTTCATGGTCTGTAATATCGCTATTGTAACTATGATGTGATCGCTGAATAAAGCTTTGGACCCATTCTAGAGATCCTTGGTGTGCTGGTGACATACTTCCCGCTTTGAATGTCTTTGATTTCCAGCTGGTGGTTCCAAAACTATTGGGACGTCTGCCTTTACACGTACATGAACTTTAATGGCATCCCAGTCTTAGTCCGTAGGTTTCAATATTGAGTTGGCCCACCCTTTGCAGCTATAACAGCTTCAACTCTTCTGGGATGGCTGTCCACAAGGTTTAGAGGTGCGTTAAATGTTTGACCATTCTTCCAGAAGCGCATTTGTGGACGAGGTCTGATGTGGACGAGGCCTGGCTCGCAATCTCTGCTCTTATGCCCCGTACACATTATCTAATTTTCCGACAACAAATGTTGGATGTGAACTTGTTGGCTGAAAGTCCGACCATGTGTATGCTCCATCGAACATTTGTTGTCAGACTTTTAGCAGGCTAGCAGGTTCTCAAATTTTCCGCCAACAAAACTTTGTTGTCAGAATTTCCGATCGTGTGTACACAAGTCCGATGCACAAAAGTTCACGCATGCTCGGAATCAAGCAGAGGGAGCCACACTGGCTATTGAACTTCCTTTTTCTCGGCTTGTTGTACGTCTTGTACGTCACCACTTTCCCACGGTCATAATTGTTGGCCAACATTTGTGTGACCATGTGTATGCAAGACAAGTTGCAGCCAACATCCTTTGAACAAAAATCCAAGGTTTTGTTGTTGGAAAGTCTGATCGTGTGTACGAGGCATAATTCATCCTAAAGGTGTTCTATTGGGTTGAGGTCAGGACTCGCTCATGCATGTCTTTATGGACATTGCTTTGTGCACTGATCCAAATCATTTGGTGGAGGGGGATTATGGTGTGGGGTTGTTTTTCAGGGGCTTAGCCCCTTAGTTCCAATGAAGGGAACTCTTAAGGCGTCAGCCAGTGGTGTACCAAGTGGGGGACGGGAGGGCCACCCCGGGTGCCACACACTGGGGGGGTGTCAGGCTGGTGCCCCACCTCAGTGACTGAAGCGGTGATAGCGGGGCGGGTTTAGGCAGCGGCACAGCGGTGACAGGGCAGGTTAGAACACGCATGAGAGGCGAGCTGCAGTGGCTTTGCAAGGGGGGTGGGAGGGTGCGGGCCGCACCCGGGTGACACCCGTCGGCAGGGCCCGCAACGATCCCCTTCTCTCGCAGCCGTGGGCTGTGTTAGTGGCTCTGTGCAGTCCCGGCTGTCTCACACAGCCGAGCAGAGTGAAGCCGCCTCCCCCCTCCTCCTTTATGTCTACACAGGAGGAGTGGACCCAACCTGCTGTGCATGTCCCACGCTGATCATCATCTGAGGTACATTATGGGTCTGAATGGGGGGATTTGTACTGTATGGGGGGGTCTGTACTGAATGAGGGGTCTGTACTGAATGAGGGGTTTGTACTGTAGGGGGGTTTGTACTGTGGGGGGGTTTTACTGTATGGGGGTCTGTACTGTATGGGAGAGTCTGTACAGTATGGGGGGTTTTGTACTGTACGGGGAGGTGTCTGTACTGTAGGGGGTCTGTACGGGGGGTGTCTGTACTGTGGGGGGTCTTTACTGAATGGGGGGGTCTGTACTGAATGGGGGGTATGTATTGTAGGGGGGGTTTGCACTGTAGGTGGGTCTGTACTGAATGGGGGGTCTGCACTATAGGGGGAGTCTGTACTGAATGAGGGGTCTGCACTGTAGGGGGGTCTGTACTGAATGGGGGGTCTGCACTGTAGGGAGGGATCTGTACAAAATGGCAGGGTCTGCACTGTAGGGGGAATCTGTACTGAATGGGGGGGTCTGTACTAAATAGGGGGTCTGCACTGTAGGGGGGGTCTGTACTGAATGGGGGGTCTGCACTGTAGGGGGGGTCTGTACTGAATGGGGGGTCTGCACTGTAGGGGGGGTCTGTACTGAATGGGGCTGTCTGCACTATAGTGGGGTCTGTACTAAATGGGGGGGCCTGAACTGTAGGGGGGGAGAAATGTACTGAATGGGGGGTCTGTACTGAAGGGGGGGTCTGTACTGAAAGAGGGTGTCTATTCTGAGGTAGGGAGATCTGTACTGATTAGAGGGGTCTGTACTGAGGGAGGGGGTTCTGTGTAACCAGTAGGGGGTCCAGAACTGTTGGGGGGATCTGTGTAACATGCAGAGGGTCCAAAACTGTTGGGGGGGGTTGTGTAACATGCAGGGGGTCCAGAACTTTTGGGGGGGTCTGTGTAACCAGAAGGGGGTCCAGAACTGTTGGGGGGGTCTGTGTAACCAGAAGGGGGTCCAGAACTGTTGGGGGGGTCTGTGTAACCAGAAGGGGGTCCAGAACTGTTGGGGGGGGGTCTGTGTAACATGCAGGCGGTCCAGAACTGTGAGGGGGGGTATCTGTGTGACATGCTGGGGTCCAGAGCTGTGGGGGGGCTGTGTAATGTAAAGGGGTCCAGAGGTGCAGTTGTGGAGAGGGGGTACACAGTAGTGACAAAGAGATATTGAAGGATGCAGAGGTATGGTGACAAAGAGATATTGAAGGATGCAGAGGTATGCAGGGGGCATAGTAGGGTGTTTTTACATTTTAACAGGGGGGGTGCCAGATATAGGATCCGCCCTGGGTGCCAAATGTTCTTGGTATGCCCCTGGTGTCAGCATACCAAGACATTTTGGACAACTTCATGCTCCCAACTTTGTGGGAACAGTTTGGGGATCGCCCCTTCCTGTTCCAAAATGACTGCACCAGTCAGGTTGGAACAAAAGGCAAAATGACAAAAGGTTTGCTAGACCATTGGACTAGAGTGTTGGAGATGAGCTGGGAATAGTAACAAAGCGACATTGGAGCAGCACTATATTGAGGTGCCTCTAATAGAGACAATGCAAGCCTAAGAGCATTTAGTAATTTAGTTGTGATGAATGAGAGTTATGCTGAACAAGGTCACCTTATAATGAGCTTTTTGGCCATATTAAAAATGTAAAAGTAAAGGTCCTACCTAACAACAGACACCACATGGTAGCGGTTATTATCTTTTGAAAGCCAGGAAAGCTTCTTCTGTGTGCCTCTCTGATCCTGGTTTCACTTTACTAGGGGCTTGACTTCCTCAAGAATTGAAGTGAGCTCACCACTGAGGTTAATCCATACCAGTCATCACTGCCACATTTTAGGAGCTCCTTAGTGACCAGTCCTTGCAGGTAACAGGTGGCATGGAGAAGATGGATAGATATATCCTTCTTTCTAACTAATTTGCAATGTATTTTGGATATTCCTGAATCCAAAATCAGAAATGCTATTTTGAGGTAAATAAAATGACTTCTGTTATACAATGTTTACATGAAATCCAACTTTGCTCCAAAATGAGTAGATTAAATGGTGTTAATACCATATATTTATAAAATGTCCCTATATTATCTTTGCATCTCCATCAGTTGATTTTTGTTTTCTTGATACCAATTGAAATAAAATTGCTGGTGAGCAAGTACCATAAATAGTGTTTTTAAAATTTAAAAAAGAGCTTCATCATGTATTCTTTGAATAAAGGCCGCAGATTAAAAAAAAAGGTGGATTTTTTTTTTAATCGCATAAACAAGTTTGTGTGAGTTATTAGTGATTGGGTTTACATTTGCTGTAAGGTGCACAAAAACTTTACTGATAAAACGTTAACAGAGCATGAAAATCTGTTGCTCGTTAAATCTATTTGTAAAGCCAAGCAGAAATGCTGCTGTTTGGCCATCAATAGGTAGTCTCTCCAGTGGCTTAAATCTTAAATCCCCCAAATTATATCCTTGTCTACAGAACGCCTCTGTTTGCCAGCCAGCATGAGACATACAAGCGTGCAGAAAAAAGGGCACATCTGAAACAAATGAGAAAGGCAGCCTGTATGTAATTTTTTACTCATAGAACTGCTGCATGTGTTGGGACTCTCACCAACTGGAAGTATTTTTAATCTGGATTTATTTTTAGAATGTTTTTTTTCCTTTTATCTTTTTTAAATAAAAAGAACTGCTTAAAACAAACCTATTCATTCAATGAGCATGTAAATAAAGTGATACGCCATAATCTGATCCATCAGTTGTTTCAGATATTCCTCCATTCTCCATTGTGAAGCCAGTGCAAACAAAACCAGATAGTTATTTGATATGCAGATTTTGACACTTTTTTTCTCAGTAGCTCAGCCCTGATTCCCATCTCTGACCATTACCCCTGCCTTCTGATATAGACCTGCTGCCTTGTAGTGGACAAATTTAGTCATACATAGAGTGGTAGCCAAGTTAACTGAGGCCATAAACTATATTGGTAGCAGACCATTTGACTGCTTCAAAGCCCAGAAGCACAAGGGGGCAGGACTGCCTAGCTTCACAGGTGGCAATAGCATTTTGGAATCGGACAGAATAAAAACTTGTTTAACTGCTATGAAAGCAATTTATATATGGGTAACACCATGCAGTGTTACTGTTTTGCAGGACTGTATTTGAGCACAAGATGACAGTGTTCTACAACTTAGTTATCACACAACCCATGCAGGAATGCTGGGGGCGCTGGGGACGCTGGGACTTGTATGCTGTAAGTGGGATTCTTTCAACCAGATTTGCTGAAGCTGAACTACACCGCCCAAGAAGACTGACAAAGGCGCAGGAACATTTAAAAAAGAAAAAGCCCAGAAAGATAGGGGGTAGATGTGAGAGACTGTGTTGGAGGCCAGTCGTGAGATAGAGCTGAATGGATCCACGCAGGCCCAGGCAGGAATTGACCTGAGCTGAGAGGTAGCAGAGGTGCCAGAGAAAGAGAGCTAGTCATCCTGAAGAGGCAGGGTAATGGAACCTGTGCGCATGTGGACCGAGTCATCGTCATCTACACTGACAAACAAGAGGACTGACAAAGGGGGCCCCCTCCAAACGAAAGGTCATCATTTCGCCCTGCTGTGCTGTGAGAGAGTTTTTAATCCACACAACGTTGCCATTGCCTTCAAATCTGTAGTTACAGACTGCCTGCCTATTGTGCACCAATGTAAGGGCCCCAACTAGCCTACAGAAGAGTTCTTTTTGTATTTGGGGTAGCTGTTGGATAATGTAATTGCCTAAATTCCTGAGAGTTAAATCCGAACTCTCCTCACTGAGAGCCCGCAAGTGAGCTAGCCCAGTCTTTCCTTCTTATCTCATCCAATCAAATATAAATAAATACAGTCAACGCAAAAAAGTATAGATAAGCAATAAAATGCAGCTGAACACTAAAAGATCTTTCACATAATCCAAAAGGTAATAATATACAGAGGAGTGCAGCGCATATCATGGCTCAATAAAACATAACAAATGTGATAAAAAGTCCATTTAAATCCAAAAGAAGAGCAGAAGGTGGAATAACAGTCCCAGCAGGAAGAGATTCCACGTGAGAAAATTTCAATGCAAGAGTGACTTTCCCTCCACCTCCAGAGCACTCGATTCGCTCACCTCTAAGTGTGGACCACTGGACTAACAGTCAACAACGCATTTCCCATACAGGTATAACCTCCAGGTAGGGTCCAGGTCCACTGACAGATATCCCAAGGGGTAAGTATGGTAAGAGAAAAGCAAATCTAAGTGCTCACTGGTAACGTTATTTTACAAGACTTTATTGATATAAAAATGGCTACTCACAAGGGCTTCAATATACAGCGCATATCAAAGCAGACACTGAGGGTATGGAATTCCAGGATGGCAGCGGGTGATGTCAGGATGTGACTCCTCCCCCGTACACGTTACGTTCACAAGAACTTCGTCAGCGGGGTGGAGTCAACCAGCATCACCCGTCCTCTTATAAGCAAACTAATCGTCATGGAAACATGATGCAAATGGAGGCAGCGGCGATAGCCACTCCCCCAAATGGAACCAGAGATACCACTGTGAGGCAGCATATCCACAGACAGGAAATAGCAATCTTACATTGCCAATGAAACTGAAGGCACTAAAAATACTGACCCCTACTGGCCGTTTCATAGAAGGCAGCTCAAATAACAATCTATTCACAAAAATTAACATTAACACCTCCTGTCATCCTGTATACCCACACACCCAATAACAACATACCCAAAAACAATAAAAAACATTATACAATCAAATTCATATCATAAAATATTAAAAGGGTATAAAATATTTTACTTGAATTGCTTTATCTCTTAGTAACTTAACATATTCTATACCCCTTTTGTTATGAATTTTTGTAATAAATTTCTATGAATTTTAATCTTTTTATGTTATTATTTTATGATATAAATTTGATTGTATAAAAGTTTTTTATTGTTTTTGGGTATCTTGTTATTGGGTGTGTGGGTATACAGGATGACAGCGGGTGTTAATGTTCATTTTTGGGGATGGATTGTTATTTGTGCAGCCTTCTATGAAACGGTCAGTAGGGGGTCAGTATTTTTACTGCCTTCAGTTTCATTGCCAATGTAACATTGCTATTTCCTGTCTGTGGATATGCAGGCTGACAGTGGTATCTCTGGTTCCGTTTGCGTCATGTTTTCATGACGATTAGTTTGCTTATAAGAGGATGGGTGACGCTGGTTGGCTCCTCCCCATTGATGAAGTTCTTGTGAACGTAACGCGTATGGGGGAGGAGTCGCATCCTGTCGTCACCCGCTGCCATCCTGGAATTCCATACCTTTAGTATCTGCTCCGATATGCGCTGTATATTGAAGCCCTTGTGAGTAGCCATTTTTATATCAATAGAGCCTTGTAAAATAACGTTACCAGTGAGCACTTAGATTTGCTTTTCTCTTACCATACTTACCCCTTGGGATATCTGTTGGTGGACCTGGACCCTACCTGGAGGTTATACCTGTATGGGACATGCGTTGTTGACCATCTGTTAGTTCAGTGGTCCACACTTAGAGGTGAGCAAAGCAAGTGCTCTGGAGGTGGAGGGAAAGTCACTCTTGCATTGAAATTTTCTTACGTGAAATCTCTGCCTGCTGGGACTGTTAGTCCACCTTCTACTTATCTCATCCAGTCACTTGGGGAAAATTTCTCGGTTTGGAAGCTTACGTTTAAATCTACGGTCCTGCAGGATGGGTAAAAGCGGCTTAAAGTGGTACTGTATTGTGTTATGTTGCCTTTTTCTTGTTGATGTTTTGCCATTTGGAAGACTCCGCCGACTGTTTCTTTTGCTCAGTTTGCCATTTCTGTGACATTAATACAAGTTAAACCTTTATCTCATCAGTGTGTACATGTTTATCCTTTCAGCGTTCAATAGTGAACAGGGTACTCAGAATACACCGGCTCCTGAGGGGTTAGCGCTGCACATATACCAAGAGGAATTGCCAATGAGATGGGGATTAGAGAGGCCCATTCATTATTAGTGCTGCTTTAGGTAAAGCGGAGTTCCACCCAAAAGTGGAACTTCAGCTTTAAGCACTCCTCGCCCCCTGACATGCAACATTTGGCATGTCATTTTTTTGGGGGGGGAGGGGAGTGTGTACCCTTTTTTTCTTGGAACTTCCTGTTCCACTTCCTGCTTCCTATCTTCGGCCTCCTAGGCGACTCCCCCTCTCGCCCTAGGCGGACCCTCCCTGCCAGCAATCTTCTGGGACACAACTCAGGTCCCAGAAGATCGGCTAGCCAATAGGAGAGCGCAGCATGACTCACGCATGCGCAGTGCGCTCCCGGCCGTGGGCTGTCACGGCCGGGTGCCCAGTTACCACAACGGCGCCGAGGAGGGGGAGAGGAGCTAGCCTCCGGGCAGCCACATCGCTGGACCGTGGCGCAGGCAAGTGTTGGTTTATTAAAAGTCAGCAGCTATGCTTTTTGTAGCTGCTGACTTTTAATAAACTAAAAAACGGGTGGAACTCCACTTTACACATTGTATGGGCTCATTTAGTAAGTTCACAGTTTTCATAACCAATAAAATATACAGTACAATGATCAGCCATAACTTTATGGCCACCTACAGATTAAATGAATAACATTGATTATCTATTTAAAATCACATCTGAAAGTTGGTGGGATATATTAGGCAACAAGAAAACATGTTGTCCCTAAAGCTGTTATGTTAAAAACAGAAAATATGGGCATTGCAGTGTTGTTGGGGCATCGTAGCTGCAGATCATTCAGGGTACTCATGCCTACAATGGGCACATGAGTATCAGAACTAAGCCATGGATCAGTGGAAGAAGGTGGCTTGATCTGATGAATCACATTCTCTTACACATTACGTGGATGGCAGGGGGCGTGTGCAGGGGGATAGCACCAGGATGCAGTATGTAAAGAAGGCAGCCTGGCAGAGCCAGTGTGATGCTTTGGGCAATGTTCTTCTGAGAAACCTTGGGTTCTGCAATTCATGTGGATGGTACTTCACAAATACCTCCTACCTAAACATTGTAGCTGACCAATTGACCAACTCCACCTCTTCATGGAAATGGTATTCCCTGATGGCAGTCTGTTTCAGCATAATAATGCTCCCTGTCACACTGCAAAAATGGTTCAAGAATGTTTTGAGGTACACAACAACAAGTTTAAGGTGTTAACTTGTCTACAAATTCTCCAGATCTCAATGCAATCCAGCGTCTGTGAGATGTGTTGGAAAAACTAGTCTGATCCATGGCTGTCTTACCTCACAATTTGCTGGATTTTAAGGATCTGTTACCGACGACTCGATGCTAGATACCATGACATACCTTTGGAGGTCTAGTGTCTATGCCTTGATGAGTCAGGGCTGTTTTGGTGCCAGAAGAGAGACCTACTCCCTATAAGGTGGGTGGTCATAAAGCTATGATTGATCACTGTATACATTACACAGGGGAATACACAGGAAAAATATTCCACTTCTTTGTTTCTAATCAGATAGTTAAAAGTGAAGCCACAATGCTGTTATAGTTAATTTCTCTATTGAATAGAAATAACCATTTGGCTTAATAATTCTGTAACAAGACAATTTAGTTAGCAGTTTGCTTAAAGAGGGGGCAGATCGATGAAGGGAGACAGTTAATATTGTCTGATTAAGCCCTTGAGCACTTTAGTCATGCTAAACAATAGAACAGAAGTTTATTGTGAGCTCCAATTATCATAGTTTTATAGTATGTTGAACAAGATAACTGTTTTTCAATGTATAGGCCTAATTGCAGCTTGGTTGCCAGATCGGTTTATGAAAGTTGCCAATTGTAGTTGTGGATTCTTATCTATTATATAATCAAAACTTGAAATAATGAAGATGTAAATTTATACTGAATCAGAGCTAGAGCCCTCCACTCAGCAACGTTTACCCTTCCTGCTGAGTGGAGGGCTGTAGCTCTGATTCACAGGGGGTATGACATATTGGAGCAGAGAAGGCTTCTGCTTTCACAGTGCACAGTGGTCCAATTCTGCTGCATGACATAGGCTTTTTTTTATTAATGCTATGGTTGCTTTAGTGTTGAAATGAACAGTAAGGCTCTGTCTGCTATCTTCTCCTGTAATGAACATGGTATGGGTTGGTGGAGCACTGGACCACAGAGTAGACAAAGTCAGAGGTCAGAGTCAAACTGCTAGAGGCAGCTTAATGTCAACCAAGGTATCCCACAGAGTCCTTGAAATCGTCTGTAGAGCAGTGGTCTCCAAACTGTGACCCTGAATGTGGCCCTTTGCTAGCCTTTATTCAGTCCTGGGGGTACTATTCCTCCCACTGGTACTGGCCACTATTCTTCCTACTGAGACCAATGATGGGGCACCATTCCGCCCTCTGACACCAATTATGGGGCACTGTTCCTCCCACTGACCTTAATGATGGGGCACTATTCCTTCCACGGGCACCATTCATCCCATTGACATCAATGACAGGGCACTAATCTTCTCACTGACACCAATGATGAGCACTATTTATTCTCCTAATGACCACAGGCACTATGTCATTTATTTACTCCTACTGACCACAAAACCTAAGGCATTGTTTATTCCCATTGAATTCAGGGCATTTTCTACCCCCACTCGCCACAATTCCACCCCCCTAAAGATTGAAGCATGGTAAACTGGCCCTTTGTTTACAAAGTTAATGCTGTAGAGCAGGGGTCTTCAAACTATGGCCCTCCAGTTGTTCATGAACTACAATTCCCACCATGCCCAGTCATGTCTGTGAATGTCAGAGTTTTACAATGCTTCATGGGATGTGCAGTTCCGCAAAACATCTGGAGAGCCATAGTTCGAAGATCCCTGCTGTAGAGCATTATAGGATGAGACTGCCACAAAGCTTGAGTAAGTCCGAAATTTTATTTCGTGGCCTAAAAATTTAAAAACCAATGAGTTTCAGGAGCTCAAACCTCTCTATTAATCAGGACCTGTGTGCTTATAGTAAGTTCAAATTTATGCTGGACAACAAATGCAAAAAACAAACAGAATACTTAGAATAATTGGGTGTCACCCTACAGTTTGGTGACCCAGATTAATTTGAAATATCCGTTTGGTTTTACGACCATTTTCCAGTATACATTTGATCTTACTGCTAGCACACAAGCTCAGATGAACAGGGAGTTTTGAGCTCTCCAAACCGTTGGCTTTTTAATTTTGTGTCATGAAATAAACAAGGAATCTGTTGCATAGTACAGGAGTTCAATTTAGCTTGTGACAGGTGTACTTTAAACATTTTCCCCAAATATTGGCCTAAATGGCTATTTATTTGCTAAATATAAATAAAAATTATTGACAATCCATAGGTAGATGTAGAGCAAGCGGTGCAAGAAAGGCAGCCTAAGGTTATCTTTTAGAGGCAGAGGCGTAGCTTGAAGCATGTGGGCCCGGATGCAAAAGTTGACCAGGGGCCCCCCACTTCCATCCACTACTTCTACCTTGTGCCAAGATATCATCGCTGTATGGTGGCTCTCTCTCTCCTGCTGTCGGCTGCTCGTGCACACACAGTGGGGGCAGGCAGGCTGCGGGGTGAAAGTGGCGGGCTTGTATGTAAAAGAGAAAACTCAGAGGGCCCGGCCTGGGCTGGACAAACCCTCTGACTTTCAGATTCACTTACAAGCCCACCGCTTTCAGCTGAAAGCTCAGAGTGTAGCCTGCCTGCCCCCACTGTGTGTGCACGAGCATGGCTGAGCAGGAGCAGGAGGAGGGTACGGTATTGGGCCGGCCAGGGGGCTGATCAGAGAGTACACCACTGGGGATATAACACCTTTCTTTTATACATTATTAAACAGCACTCAGTTACCTCTCATCTGGCCAGGCTGCAGTAATGTGGAGGTGCAGGATGTTGGGGAAAGGTAACACCCCCTTTCCTGTTAATGACACATGCCCTCCCGCCTCCTTCTGGTAATGACCAATGACCCCCTTCTTTAGGAGCCCCCTGTTTCAGATAATCACAGATGATCCTTTCCTCCTGTAAAGACGGATTACTCCCCCTCCTGGTAATGACACAAATTACCCCCCCTTCCATCCCCCCTTCTCTTCACCGGGTAATGACAAATGATCCCCTTCTCTCTCCATCAGGTAATGAGCTTAGGCAGGTTGAGATGGTCTGTGAACCTGACTGAGATCCTCCTCACTGCAGATCAGATATAACCAGCAACACTAGTGAAGCTCAAGCTGCAATCTCAGGACAAAGCCAGGGGTGCAGCCACCATGACAACTTATTCAACAATCTGACAAGGTTAAATTGTTACCGCCCTCCTTATCCCAGTGCACTAAGGCAGCTGCCTTATGCTGGTGCTGGCCCTGGTGTCAGCAGGTGTTGTGGGAAGGGAGGAGCAGCATGTGTCAGTGTGCATGGATCTGACCAGTGGCTTACCTCACCAATGACGGTGGTTCCGGGTCCTGAAAGGTGCTCTCCTCCTCCTTCTGGCTTGCTCACTCAGCCCTGTGACAGCTTAGTGTCAATCCCCGCCCAGGTGTCAGCACAGACATTTTCCCTTCCCTTGCTGGCTGCCCCGTCCTCCCTTCGCTAGCTACGCTCCAGCTCTCCGCTCGGGACGTTAAAAAGGCACCAAAAACTCTCCTGGTCTGCACTCTGACTTGGATTCCGCTTGGCCTGTTACAGTGAAAAGGAGACCACACGAGCCCCCTGGAGAATGGACTGGGTCGCACTTGCGAGCTCTGCGACCCCTTATGCTACACCCATGACTAGAGGTGCTGTGCAAGGAAGAGTGTGAAAATATTCTACAACAAGAAAAGCTTGGTACAAAAACATTTCGAGAGGATATCCTCAAGGGTGTATTTACAGACCAACCAAACTTTGCACATACCACCATTTTATTGTTTTCCTGTCTGTTACATAAAAAAACATCATAAGCATGTACTGTATTAAAGCAGAACCTCAGAAAAACAACTGAATATATGAGACCTGTTTTACATTCCAAAGGTTTTGTATTTTTTTCTATCCAGTTCTGAGATTTACACAGCTCTGTCATATCACACAGCCCTATCTGGCATGGGAGGAAACCTAATTTTCTCTGCTGCACTTCAGTACCATTTACAGATCTTCTCTCAACCCCTACCTATGATTGTACAGTGAAAGAAGTATGACACTGATGAACCCACCTCTTTGTCACCTAGCTCCCTCCTCCTATCAGTACAGCTAATTGACTTCTTGTTTTTCTTTTTCCTCTCCTAAACAGATCTCTGTTGTACAGAGACTGAAAGAGGCTGATACCAAGTCAAATTCTGGTACCGTCTCTGCTCACATTTAAAGAAAACAAAAACACACAAAGTCCCCATCTGGGCCCGGTGTGCCATTTGGATACACTTGTTTCCTATGGAGGCCTTGAAGGCATACCCTTAATATATTTGCCCTCCTAAAATATAGTCCACACGACAGGACTTCTTAACCTCCACCATAGACATGCTGGTAGGTTAATTGGATCCTGTCTAAATTCTCCCTAGTATGTATGAATGTGAGTTAGGGACCTTAGAATGTAAGCTCCTTGAGGGTAGGGACTGATGTGAATGTACAATGAATATGTAAAGCGCTGCATAAATTGACGGCGCTATATAAGTACCTGAAATAAATAAATAAATAATATGATGCAACCGCTTTATCTCAGGCTGGGTTCCCTCCTCTCTCGTCTCAACCCTCTTTCTATACTACTTCCCTTTTCCCTGCTTAACGCTCTCCTTTCCAGAGGGCCTCTTCATCTCTCTTTCCAGACTAAGCAGTATTGTACAATACTGTATATGCAAAATTGGCAAACTTTCAATTATTTTGTGGGTTCACTATCCTATTGGACTAACGTGTTACAGTTTGTAGGTTTAGAGCAGGGGTGCTCAACCTGAAGCCCGTCGAGCCCTCTGGTGTGGCCTGTGACCTCAAACCAGGAAAGCGCGTGCCCAGGGTTGGCAACCCGTTGATCACGAACTGGGGTTAAAACTATTAGGCTGATCTACAGGTGCAGTGCAACTGCGGTTTTCCTGCAGGTTAACTGCACTAAGTCATAGACTTCTATTAAATCCTGCAGGTTTGGTGTACTTTCTGAAAGCCCACCAAATGGATAAACATCCAACGGGAATTGGTCCCATGGAAACTGATAAATCTTGATTATTTAAAATCTTCTTTATGCTGTTCAAAATTAAAAAGATTAAAAATTCTGAACCTTTTCATTTCATTGTGGCCCTCGACTGGTTACCAAATCACTTAAGTGGCCCTCGCTCGTCAAAAGGTTGAGCACCCTTGGTTTAGAGAATAGTAATGTAACTCAGCTATCACTGCGGTGTGATATCTCAACATTAAAAAAGCAGATACATGCTTGAGAGAACTCAAGGTTGAAGATCATTTCTGTAACAAAAAAAGTTAATGAATCAATAAACATATCAACTATGTATTGTATGTTACCATTTTTGCTGGGGATGGAGTTGTATAGGGATGTAATGTCCATTGTTGCAAGTATAAATCCCTGTATTGGAGGGCAGAATATGTTTAATGAAGAAAAATGAAGGATACCCATGAAGAAAAATTCATGGGTATCCTCAGTAAAAGCAGAGAGCCCCTTGGCGTATGCTTGTAATGATGAATCAAACATGTATGCCAAAGGTGGTGTCATCGACTCATATTCAGAAAAATATGGTCTGTATTTGTTTGTTTGTTTTTTTTATATTAATCTTGGGAAGACTGTATACAACTAGACGTCTTTGGTTTTCCATGTATGACTATTTGTATGTGTCTTCACTGAGCAATTCATTCTTCAGGTCCATGTCAATAACATTTCCCCACTTGGATTGCATGGTTTTCCTTGGGTCATGATTGTTACATAACTTTCAGCATTTATCTATCAACATGGAAAGAATCCCACTGTGGTAATCTGCATATTCCAGCAAAACAAACAGCCTTTATTGGCTGGTTTAATTTGTTAAATTGCAGTCATTCTGTAGTGATTCAAAGGCCTGTTCACTTTTTGTTCGGTTACAAGTTTTCATTCTACTGACTCAAAGGTGTGCATTGTTTCTCGCTGTCTGTATATAGCTTTTAAAGGGGCATGAATTCACTTTTAACCTTAAATTCTCCCATCTAGTTGAATGAAGTCACTGTCACCTTTTTATTTGAGAAAAATTGTTTCATTTTTATTGTATTTGAACTCAAACAGATCCACTTCAAATTGTAAAGCAATAAACCTTGCTGTTGAACAGAAAGGCAGCCTTTTACTTAATAATTGTTTTCTTCACTTTACAGTGGTCATGACAGGTTAATGACTGGGATTTTTTGAATCCTTTCTCTTTGTATATGGTGTTACAAGGAGGATTTTTTCTTTTCATAACCCCACCTGTGTCATTTGCATTGCTTCCAGAGGGAAGAACAATTGAGTACTGTCCGTAATTCTTTTTTTAAATTTGCAGTAACATCCAAATTTTTAGGATGAGCTTTCAGAGTGTGCCCCTTTCTTAAAGGCCCAAGCAGTACTAATACACAAAATGTTAGCAGAATGTTAAAAGAGAAGTATGGGTTTCCAGAAAAAAAAAAAATCTACTTACCGGATCAATGCTGCATCTGTCCCTCGCTGCCTCTACACTGAGAACTAAGCAATTAAACACTGCTGGTCGCTCAGTTCTACCCTCGCTCTGAGCAGAGAGCAGTGACTGTCAGTCACCGACTCTCTGTTCTGTCTCTCCAGCACTCACTGGAGTGCCGGTCTGTGCAGGGGGTGGGAGCAGCTGGCTCAATCTCCCAGCGGCTCGCTGATATGATAGGATGAGCCAGCAGCTGGTCCAAGCTGCTGGTCAGATCTCGACTGAAAAGTCAGGATCGATCCAGCACCTGGACTGGCTGAGTGAGGTTAGTTGACAGCAGGCTTTAGCTGAAAACAGGTCACAGGAGTGCAGAATGAACTGCACTCCTGTGATCCATAGTAGAAGTAAGGCCAAAAAGCTTTGACTCTACTTCTCCTTTAAGTAAAGCCTTGTACACATGGGCCAATTCAATAAAATCCATCCGACAATCGGCCCGTGTGTATGGCAACTGGTTGGAAAGAAGCTGGCCGTTAGGCCAGCTTCTGTCGGCTGAGCTTGCTGGAAAACCAGCAGCCGGACCGGCTCACGATCAGCTCTCTCAGCCAATGGCTGGAAGCGCTAATCGGAGTGTTCTGGTGGGGGGCTTGTCCCCCTGTCAGAACATAACAGCTCAGCAAGGGAGATCACTGCATTAACGTCAGATCGTTAGTATAGCTGCCACAACCGGAGCTGACAGTTTTTTTTTTTTTTTTTCATTCAACCTGCTGGGTTGATGGAAAAAAACTCTGTGTACCAGGCTTAAGGCAATCTCCTGAGAAAAAATAAGAGTGAAACACAAACATAAGTACGGTAATTAAACTTGGATAGTTAGTAGATAGGGCAGGGACAGGTCTATAGACTGGGAGGGGAAGTAACAGTCACAGAGGTTGGGGGCCATCGTAAAGCTGTTGGATAGTAATTTTGAAAACCAAGGTCTTTTAGTCCATTATCTTCTGTGTCAAATAGAATTATTATTTTTAGTTGAAAAGTTTTTCTTTTCATTTTGAAGTTTTGAAGTTCCTTTTAAGAACTAAAACATTCAGGTTTTCCATTGTGTGGTTCTGTTCTGAGAAATGATGTCTAACAGCAGCGCAGAAATCATCCTCCTTATGTTCCTTAATGGTGTATCTGTGTAAATTCATCCTTGTTTGTAGTTTATGCCCTGTTTTGGCAGCGCAAGATCCTTTGCTGCAGTTTTGGCATTGGATGAGGTACACCATAATACTGGAGGTATAGCTGTTTAATCCTGCGATATTAAAGATCCCTTTTGTGTGTTTGACACTTTTGGATTGATTGATTGATTTTGGGTGCACTGTTTGCAACCTTTTTTGTTGCAGGGCTTGGTTCCTTTATTTGTGACTTCATAATCAGAATTAAATTTCCTGCTCATTAGTTTAAGTCTGAGGTTGTGTGATTCTAGTGCTGGATCGTATGTTACTGGAGGTACAGGTTTATTTATGTTTTGTATTGGAGGTGATTTTCTCTTCGGTTTTCTGGTATTCCTCTGTGGATGATTGTGCTGGCTCACTATTAGATGATAGTTTTTCAGTTGGTCCATCAGATTTTCTCGAAGATCATGGATTCCCTCCACTCGATCGTCCTTCCGCATCTTCTCTCACCACTTGGAGGGTAAATTGTTTCCTATTAGAGACCCCTGTGAGCCACAGATAAACCTTTTCTTCCTGGTAATCATAACACATGGTTTGACTTTTTCCCTCTTGATCTGTTTCTGTGAATTTGTGTATCTATATATTATACATAATAGAGAATATATAATTCTCGTGTGATTGTTTCTTATTCTTTTTTATTTTTATATTATCTTTATTTATTAGATAATAGCGCAAGAACAGGATTAAGCTAGTATTACTGTACATTTCGAGGAACTTTGCCCAGGTCAAAATAAGTTCTAAATTGGTTGCTTAGACCTAACCCAGGTTATAAAGAGGTACCTCATCCCTAGTAGAGAGTAGGGATGAGCGAAGGGTTCGGCCTGAGCATGATTTTGGGCTGAACATTGGCTGTTCGTCCATTAGACGAAGACCTGAATTATCGAGGCGTTCGACCATTTGTTCGGCCTGCCGAACGACCACAATGTACTGTGCATTGGAATCCCTCATTCGCTGAAGCAATGAAAGCTTTGCCCAATCAGGGCACAGAGCGCTGTCAGAGCCATGATTAGACACTGTCATGATGACTCTATCCAATCATGGCTCATTGCTCTTAGTCCCGCCCCACACCATATAAGTATTCTTCCAATAGTGGCCATTTTTAGTGTGATATCGGCATGGAGAGAGATAGAACAGGGCTCTGTTGAGTGCTACTAGACAGTAGTGTGTTATAGTGTGCTATTCTGATTCTACTGTCAGTGTAGAATATCAGTTTAGTGTGAATCTAGTGATGGTTCAGTCAGTGTGAGTGTAGTGACCGTTTAACACAGTATATTTCAGTGCATTATGTGCTGTTTAACGCCATATATTTCTGTACGTTAGTGCATGTTTAACGCAGTATATTTCAGTGCATTAGTGCATGTTTAATGCTATATATTTCAGTGCGTTCCTGCAAGTTTTTAATGCTGTATATTTCACTGCGTTAGTGCACATTTAACGCAGTATATTTCTGTGCGTTGCCTTCCGTTTAATGCAGTAAAGTTCAGTGTGTTACTGCAAGTTTAACACCATATATTTTAATGCATTACGTGCCGTTTAACGCAGTATATTTGTGCACGTTCATTGCAGTATATTTCAATGCGTTACTGCAAGTTTAATGCTGTATATTTCAGTGCATTAGTGCACGTTTAACGCAGTATATTTCTGTGCATTGCTGCATGCTTGACGCAGTATATTGCAGTGCGTCAGTGCAGTTTTTTTGCAGTATATTATAGTGTATCAGTGGAGTGTCTGTGTAGTAAGTACTCAAGTTAAAGTGCACCAAACACCACTTTCCATTGATTCAAGTGCATCCACGTACACATTTCCACATCTTTATTTCATTTGTTAATAAGCACCCCCCACCCCATCATGTCTGGGAGGACAACAAGGAGAGCCAGACGATCCCATGGCATTGTGAGGGGGCCAGCAGCATATGTGTTCACAGGCAAAGGTGGACGTGGTCAGTCCTCAGGCAGGGCATCATTTCCTCTGTTTAGTGATGTTGCCCATGCTATCCAGCCACAGCATGCAGAGGAGGTAGTGGAGTGGCTTACTAAACTATCCTCATCCTTCGTCACCCAAGCAGAGACTAGTGCGCAGTCTACTGCAGCTACCAGGCTGGCTAAACTTGCCTCCTTATCCACAGCTATTCCTGCCATAGCCCCAGCATCAGGCAAGGAGGAGTCAGCTGAGTTATTTGATCAAAGCATCAGCCATTGGCTCCTTGACGATGCACAGCCATTACTTGATTTAGATGTTGGTTCTGAGGTTTAGGAAGGCAGGAACATGAGCCTACAGAGAGGGGAGAACACTGGTACACAAACTGGCAGTCATGTTCCCCTAACCGCAGCGTATTGCCAAGTTGTCTCCAGTGGTAATGAAGATTGTGGAGATGATGATGATGATGACTTGACTTAGATGCTGTATAGAGCAGAGGAGGAAAGTGAGGGTGCAAGCTTGTCAAAGCTGCTGGGTCTACAACTTCTGCCTTTCCATCTGGTGGATTCTGCCCCCTTTTTGAATTTGCAGAATCTGCTGTACCACAATGGCAGGTTCCCATTCGCTATTTTTTTCCAGCTCTGTACCATCATGTGGAAGGCAATGTTGTGGCATCCTTGGGCAAGCAGTCAGTCGCAAGTTCATGTTACTGCTGACACATGGTCCAGCAGGCATGGTCAGAGATAATATATTTCGTTCACAGCACACTGGGTAACTCTGCTTGCAACTCAGAAGGATGCAGGACAGGGCTTAGTGCTGCAGCTTGTTGTGCCCCCACATCCCCTTACAGCTAGTGGTGATGATGTGAGATTTGTCAGCCCTACCTCCTCCTCCACCATGCCCTCCTTTGCTGAATTGTCCTATAAACCACAAGTACCCCCTAAGCGTTCAAGGGGCTATTCAATGAGTCAGGCTAAAAAGTGCCATGTAGTGCTTCAGCTGGTGTGTCTAGGGGACAGGAACCACACCGGAGTAGAGATTCTTTCAGCGCTGCAGGGGCAGGCCCATAGGTGGTTCACACTGCGCCAGCTGGAGCCAGGAATGGTGGTGTGTGATAATGGCACAAACCTCCTGTCCGCCCTTAGACAGGGAAAGTTGACACATGTGCCATGCCTGGCACATGTCCTCGATTTGGTGGTGCAGCATTCCCTAAATAGGTACCCAGTGTTAGATGATCTGTTAAAGCAGGCCAGAAGAGTCTATAGCCATTTCAGGCGGACATACACAGTCAGTGCTCGGTTAGATGAAATTAAGCAGGAATTCTACCTGCCCATAAACCGCCTGATTTGTGACATGTCCACCAGGTGGAACTCGACTTCGGCAATGCTGCAATGGCTTCACATGCAGCAGAGAGCCGTCAACGAGTACCTGTGTGAGTATGGCACAGCGACAAGTTCAGGTTGGCTCAAATTTTTTTCCCCACGCCAATGGCTGCTTATAAAGGATGCATGCACTGTACTGTCACCATTTGTGGAGGCCACAAGGATGGTGAGCCGTGACAATGCATACATCAGTGACACAATCCCTGTTGTTTTCCTGCTGAAGCAGACTCTGCGTGGCATTATGGACAGGGTACTTGAGGCAAAGCAGTGGGAGGAAGAGGAGGACTTCCTTTCCTCTCAAGACCCACTTTATACAGACACCGTTATTTCTACGCCACAGAATGGCGTAGAGAGGGAGGAGGAGGATTCTTGCAATTTTGGAGGCATTGAAGCAGAGCAAGACATATGTCAAACAGTGAGAGATGGTTTTCACATTCAATACTAATACTAAGAAGGGTGGATGGGTGGGAGGGATGCTCTTCTGATGATTTTCCCACAGCAAGCCCCACCCCGCCACACCCTACTCTGAGCCAATAAGGTAATTGCCAATCCTAATATGTTACTTAAATATGTTAACCCCTTTCATGACCGGTTCCCCTTCTCACCCTGTCATGTATGCACTACGCCTATTCCGTTCCTCCTCTGCTCCGTGCATGTCTTTCCAAATGGGCATTCAGTGCTCCTGGAGGTTTTGTTACTGGTAATAGAACACGTCCGTTCAAAGACTCAGTGGACCATCTTACATTTATCAAAATGAATCAGTCCTGGATTACTAGCAGCTATGAAGCCCCTGATGCCGATGTCATTGATTAAGTGTTTTTGTGATGTGGAATCTCTGTAGGACTTCTAGGCTGCCTAGCGTTGTGGGTGTTGATTTCATCTTGGAGAATTTTTTGGTGTAGTTTTCATGGGCCAATTAACGCCCAAATACCAACTTTTCTGCACCTGTTTGACTGGTGCATATCATTAAAATTTTTGATAGCAAGGCCAAGTCTTGCTTCATCAAGAGTACCTCAATAGAGTTGCAGTGTGAAGGCGCCACCGACACCCAAAGACCAATTTTTCCAAATGATCAAAAGTCTGTAGGAGAGACACCAGAACTAATCCAAAGAATCTCTAATTTTGCTACCAGTTCACTACATTGTGGCCTCATCATACAGACTGGCTCCGCAAGAGGTTGCTTACAAAATAAAGCTTGCGGGGAAAATTTATTTTTTTTGGATTTATAAATGCAGTTATTACTGCAGCAGCTTCACTTCACTGCCACTTTACAGGTAGACTAAGGGGACCCCCCCCCAGGCACTATATTGAAAGGAATTTTTCATTTTTATGCTTTCACTTTAAGCATCAATAAATACCTGCTCATTTAAAAATAAACATTTTTACAAACTGTTTTCATTGATACATGTCCCCCAGGCCAGTGCCTGGACCCACTTAACCATTGTATGATCAATTACTCGCATAAAAAGCCTTCAAAATTGACACTTTTTTGATTTTTTTACAGTTTGGGTCCCATAGACTTCAATGGGGTTCGTTATTCGCTTCCGAACTTTCACGATGTTCGAAAGTTCTGGTGCAAACCAAACACTGGGTTGTCAGACCCATCCATAGCAGAGAGTAGGATCTTTTTGGTTCCATTGAAAAGTTCCTGTAGGCTCTTAGCTTTGTTACCCATCGTTGTCAGGTAACCTTTCTTGGATTTTCCTTCCTCACTGTTTTTGAGACTTGGCTGGGCTTGTATCCCTTGCACCTTATCTGACCCCATTAATGGGGTCTCTGTAGACATGCATCTTCTCTTCTTAACACAAACATCATTGAGTTTATATAGCACTTGTTACCTCCTGATGAAGACTTTTTTTTTTTCAAATATAGATTTTATTTATTTTTTTACAGGCCCAACCTGGGCTGAGACAATACAATACAGTACGATGCATACATACATTGAAAATGAAGAGGGGGATATTCATTTGCCTTCCTGAATAATCATATATATTAATACATTTCTTACAGTAGAAGGTCAGCAGATAAAATTCACATTTAGCATTTCTCTCTATTAGTCTCCCTTCGCCTCCTATCCCACTCGGGCAGAACCTCAGTACCCAAGAGGGGAGGGGCAGCAGAGGAAATCATAGATATACATCGGGAAAAAGAGGGGTAGATAGACAAAGGGGATAAGGGGAAGAAAAGGAAGGATCTACGGGGGGTGGGAGGGGGGGTATAGGGAGGGGGAGGGAGGGGGGGCTCTGGTTGGTTCAGGACAGCCTCAGATTCTGTATTATCTGGAGAAGTGAGTTTATCAGGCGGTTCTAAGGGTGGTGCCTTCCGAGGATAAAATAAATTGTTGCCATATTGCCCATGTCTTTTTATATTTTTCCTGCTGGTGTTTCGCCGTTAGTACCAGGTCTTCCATTCTACTAATCTCCTCCACCCTCCGAACCCACTCCGCCACGGTTGGTGGAGTTTGCTTTTTCCAATAGAGTGGGATGCAAGATTTAGCTGCGTTAACTAAGTGTCTCACGATGGACTTTTTGTACCTTTTAGTTGATATAGTGTTTACGTGCAACAAAAAAAAGGCCGGGTCATTGGGGATATTGTATTCTGTGAATTTTTGGATGGTTGCTCTAATGGTGGACCAGAATTGTGAGAGTTTTGAGCAGGACCAGAATACGTGCAGCAATGTGCCCCTCTCCACCCGACATCTCCAACAAAGTGCCGAGGCGTTCGGGTAGAAGGTATGTAGGGCTTGGGGAGTTAGGTACCACCTTGTCAAGAGTTTATAGTTAGTTTCCTGTATTTTTGTACAAATAGAGAATTTTAGCGAGAAAGTCACTACACGTTGAATCTGGTCCGATGTAAATGTACAACTCAAATCCCTCTCCCATTTACGTATAAAGGTTAGATGTGTGTCGTCCGTCGGGGTAATGAGGAGGTTATACATTATCGACAGCGTTCTTGCGAGTGCACCCTCCTCTGAGCAGTAGTTTTCAAATGCCATTAGAGGTTGTGGATGAAGACTTTTTATGAGGTTTTAAGGTTTTACAATGCTGACATTGGAGACGTCTTCACTGATAGATACTGTAATCATTGATGCATTTGTTTGCTATATGTCTCATGTATGGTTACATATTTTAAACTGTGTTAATAAACAATAAATCTTTTTTTATAAATATTTTTAATGCTTATTTGGTACCTACAGTGGGGACGGAAAGTATTCAGACCCCCTTAAATTTTTCACTCTTTGTTATATTGCAGCCATTTGCTAAAATCATTTAAGTTCTTTTTTTTCCTCATTAATGTACACACAGCACCCCATATTGACAAAAAAACAAGAATTGTTGACATTTTTGCAGATTTATTAAAAAAGAAAAACTAAAATATCACATGGTCCTAAGTATTCAGACCCTTTGCTGTGACACTCATATATTTAACTCAGGTGCTGTCCATTTCTTCTGATCATCCTTGAGATGGTTCTACACCTTCATGTGAGTCCAGCTGTGTTTGATTATACTGATTGGACTTGATTAGGAAAGCCACACACCTGTCTATATAAGACCTTAAAGCTCACAGTGCATGTCAGAGCAAATGAGAATCATGAGGTCAAAGGAACTGCCTGAAGAGCTCAGAGACAGAATTGTGGCAAGGCACAGATCTGGCCAAGGTTACAAAAAAAATTCTGCTGCACTTAAGGTTCCTAAGAGCACAGTGTCCTCCATAATCCTTAAATGGAAGACGTTTGGGACAACCAGAACCCTTCCTAGAGCTGGCCGTCCGGCCAAACTGAACTATCAGAGGAAAAGAGCCTTGGTGAGAGAGGTAAAGAAGAACCCAAAGATCACTGTGGCTGAGCTCCAGAGATGCAGTCGGTAGATAGGAGAAAGTTGTAGAAAGTCAACCATCACTGCAGCCCTCCACCAGTCAGGGCTTTATGGCAGAGTGGCCCGACGGAAGCCTCTCCTCAGTGCAAGACACATGAAAGCCTACATGAATTTTGCTAAAAAAACACCTGAAGGACTCCAAGATGGTGAGAAATAAGATTCTCTAGTCTGATGAGACCAAGATAGAACTTTTTGGCCTTAATTCTAAGCAGTATGTGTGGAGAAAACCAGGCACTGCTCATCACCTGTCCAATACAGTCCCAACAGTGAAGCATGGTGGTGGCAGCATCATGTTGTGGGGGTGTTTTTCGGCTGCAGGGACAGGACGACTGATTGCAATCAAGGGAAAGATGCATGCGGCCAAGTACAGGGATATCCTGAATGAAAACCTTCTCCAGAGTGCTCAGGACCTCAGACTGGGCCGAAGGTTTACCTTCCAACAAGACAATGGCCCTAAGCACACAGCTAAAATAACGAAGGAGTGGCTTCACAACAACTCCGTGACTGTTCTTGAATGGCCCAGCCAGAGCCCTGACTTAAACCCAATTGAGCATCTCTAGAGAGACCTAAAAATGGCTGTCCACCTATGTTTACCAACCAACCTGACAGAACTGGAAAGGATCTGCAAGGAGGAATGGCAGAGGATCCCGAATCCAGGTATGAAAAACTTGTTGCATCTTTCCCAAAAAGGGTGCTTCTACTAAATACTGAGCAAAGGGTCTGAATACTTAGGACCATGTGATATTTCAATTTTTCTTTTTTAATAAATCTGCAAAAATGTCAACAATTCTGTGTTTTTCTGTCAATATGGGGTGCTGTGTGTACATTGAGGAAAAAAATGAACTTAAATGATTTTAGCAAATGGCTGCAATATAACAAAGAGTGAAAAATGTAAGGGGGTCTGAATACTTTCCGTCCCCACTGTATAGAAAGTCTCATGCTATATATTTTTTGTCAAGTCAAAGTGAAGTTGCAAGCAGGATTTTTTTTTGTTTCATTCATTTATTTTTTGCAGAAGAGACATAACTAAAATTGGAGTGTGCAAAATCTGGTGCAGCTCTCCATAGAAACCAATCCGCTTCCAGGTTTTATTTATTTTTTATTAACAAAAGGTGTTTATTAAACAATTGACATATACAATCGGTACAAGAGCATTTCCAGGTTAATACATCTGTTACATGTGAAAAAACAGAGTTCTATCACAGATACGTGGTGAAGTCCAGTTTAAACCATAATATATACAGGGACATATCTATCAGGGTCCGAGTGGTGGGACTTGCATAGTAATAAAGACGTGTGGTAACTACAAACAGTAAGGAAACCAGTTGGGGGGTCATCATTGTGTTTATGTACATGTTTCGGGATCCTGTAGCCAACGATCCCAAATTTTATTGTACTTGGTTGGGCATCCCCGGTTTATATACAAGAATTTTTTGTAGGGGAGGAGGTTTTTTACATCTGCCTTCCAGTCAGAAAAGTTAGGTGGCTGCAGTCTCATCCATTGTCTTGCAATAATCTTTCTGGCTGAGAATAAAGTTTTATGCAAGAATGTTTTTTTTTGAACTTATCAATTTTGGGGTCGTGGAATATCCCCAATAGACATTGTTTCGGGTCCATGGTGAGTGGGGATCTCATCGTGTCATGTAGGAAATACACAATTTGTTTACAAAATGTTTGTAATGACAGGTATACCCATTTCCTGATGACACAATAGACAGTTGGTGGACTGCCCCCTTTGATATCTAGCTACCCTCAACGGGGTGAGGTATGCCCGATGGAGGATATAGATCTGAGATAGTCTATCCGAGAGTTTGGGAGAGACAATTTTAATGGCATCTAAAGCTTCTCTTTATTCTTCATCTTCCAATGCTCTCACCTCTCTCTCCCAGCGGGGTTTAAGATCATAAGCTATGTTGGTGGATGTGGGAGTTATAAGCGTGTTGTAAAAGGTGGATATCAGTTTTTGAGGGTCTGTACCTTTTAACTATAGCCATCTTTTGTCTAGAGAATAAGAGTTTTTGTCTAGCCATCTTGTATTGAAGTTGGTAAACTACTCTAGTTTGCAGCTTGAGGAGGTCTGCCTGAGCTGGGGAGGCATAAGATGTGAACAGTTGTTCAGTAGAGGATAGTTCTGCTATTGCCTTGTCTGAGGCAGCAGCAGAGTCAGCCTTTTGTTTATTAATGCGAGAGATCAGGGATGTGCGTACATGCAACTTAAAGGAGTTCTATACTGCAGAATAGGAGGCAGAGTGATCGTTCTCTAAAAAGTAAAGTTTCCAGTTATTCATTAGCTTGTCATCCTCCGGTAGTAGGGAGAGCCAGAACAGGTTTAGGCGCCAGGTTGTAGGTGGCCTATCAATAGGTACACTGAGGATAATCCAGTAGGGACTATGGTCAGAAAGAAGTCTAGGGCAGAAGGCTGCTTCCTTCAATCGGGGCGTGAGAGCATTGCAGATCAAAATGAAGTCTTTACGAGACGTTGGGGGTTATTTACGAAAGGCAAATCCACTTGGCACTGTAAGTGCACTTGAATGTGCACTTGGAAGTGCAGTCACTCTAAATCTAAAGGGTGGATCTGAAATGAGTAGAAGCTCTGCTGATTTTATCATCCAATTATGTACAAGCTTAAATGCTGTTTTTTATTTTCCTTGCATGTCCTCCTAAGATCTACAGCAACTTTACTTCCAAATGCACTTGCAATGCAAAGTGGATTTTCCTTTAGTAAAATAACCCCCATTGTATTGTTGGTGGCTGAAAAACATGAATAGGTTATAGTGGAGGGGTATATATATCTCCAGGTATCAATCTGCTGAAAGGTAGAAATGAGTCTGGAGAATCTGGTGAGATGTGTTGGCCCTGTACCAGCCATTGATGGCTGAGGCCTATCAAGATTATTCCAGATGATATTAAAGTCTCCTAACCAGAGGGGTTGTACCAAAGAGTGACGAGCCATGAATGTGAATCCCTCTGTTAAAACAGTGGAACAGAATGGAGGTGGAATGTAGAAGGCTAGTAGTAAGAAGGGCTCTCCATAGAGTTTCACATATAGAAAAACATAACACCCCTGTGGGTCAGTCAAAATTTCACATAATTCAAAGTGCATGAGATGTGTGGGTCGATTGAAATGCCCACCCAACCCATGGACGCTTGAGTGCCTCTAGGTTTTATTTTTAAAGCTTAATTAAATAGGCTGAAGTTAAAGTGTTACTAAACCCAGGACCCTGCATTCACTATATCTGGTCTCCCACAGTACACAGAACATGAAAATGCAATTATTTTAGTAAATATAAACTGCTAAATACATTTTCTCAGCAGTAAATAGCAGTCTTGTGACGTCTATTAGTGTCTGGTTAAAGTTTGTAGGAAGGGTTTTAATTCTGCTCTGACTGTCCTATGAGGCTGCAGGACCCCTGCCCCTCTGTCTGGACAGTGCTAATTGGCCCTGTGCTGATCACATGCACTCTCCCAAGAAAAAAAAATACTCTGTACATACTCAGTTTGGTGTGTACTGCTATAGAGTGCCCCCCAAGGCTCTGTACTATCAGGAGATGGATTTGGGACAGTGGAAGAAGTGGGCGAGGATCAGAGAAGAACGGATCAAACGGCATCTATACACAATGTGGATTAACCCATTAGGTTCCACAGAGAGTATAACAAGCATGCTTTACTGCATATACAGACTGACTTTAATGTTGTGAGTTTAGTAACACTTTAAGAGCTGATTGGCAATTTTGGGTGCTCCAGTTTTAGTAAATCCCCCCACTATGTCTATTCTGCAATAAAAGCTTCCTACTTTCCTGTTTGAAAACTTCTTTAGCATGCTTCAATCCCGTGATGAATGTCACCTTGGGCTGGTCATTCAAGATGGCCAAAGGTGCTGAACTTGAAAGAAGACTGGGTGAAGATATCTGTGCTGGCAAGGGAGCTTGCGCATGTCACATTGCTGGAGTTGAGGCGAGTATTGCAGACTTCAGTTCTGCTTTAATTTTCTCTTTCCCAGCACATTTTCACCTTTGTTTTTTTCCCCTGCCATTACTGTTCAGCTGGTACTTTGAGTATGAAGGAGCATGCGACTGGCCCAAATTTTTCTATTGTCAAGTTATGACTAGAAGGACTTAAAGCTTACATAAACCATGTCATACACTGAAGTGATCATCATTTTTCAGCTAGCTGGAGATTTCAACTTTCTATTATCACAAAGTGCTGCTCACCCACCTCCAAAATCAAGACAGATTCTGCTCATGGCAGAACAAAGGAAAACTGAGTATATGGTGCACGTTGTAGGTTAAGGGCTTGTGTAAATGGTAACTACACTACAAAAGATGGAGCTTTTGTTTTAAAAGAAAAAATGCTCATTAATCTAACATTGTTTTGTCTTTCTGATGAGACTATATTATAACATGGGTGTTGAGGAAATTTCCTCTGTTCCTTTATATTGTCTAATATCAGTATACAAATATTTCAGAATTAAATAGGCTTTCTGTATCTTTATTTGATTAGACAACCTGGTAAATTGCACTAATAATCTCCTTGTTCCTTCAAATGCTCTCTATTTACTCAGTGCCAAAGACACTTGAGGACTGTTCTTCAGTATGATCAAGGCACGCTGGAGAGTTCCTCATAGAATGAACTTCATTTAAATCAATAGCTTTACGCATTTAAACCTGAGAAAACACATTCAAAGCAAGCACTGCTAATTTGCTTGCAGAAACGCTGACATTTGTCAGATCCACTTTAGGAGCATCATCCCTATCCCTGTCCCCCTCACAAGTCAGCCAACGTAACATCAATGCATTGTTTAGTATGAGATAAAAACACTGAAGGAAAAGGAATCAAAATCAACATAAAGGTATAACGTTCAGGACCATAGATGTAAGTCACTAAACACTTGTTTGTACCACTTGCACCAATGTATTTTATAAGGCAGTGTAAACCAATTGTGAATAAGCCATAGGAGACAAATTTCACTTTTCATAACTTCATGAAAAATTACAGATGATTGCTTTGACTGAAAAGTCTGAAATATGCAGTAAAAAGTGCTTGCATTCTTAAAGGGAGTGATAGTGGTTTTGTTTATATTTCCCTGATTTATGGTTAGAGATGCATCTAAATGAATGAATAAAATCCATTTAATGTTCTTTTTTTCCTCCTTTTGTTCATTAGGTATTCATGAAATTCTGCATATTTAGTATTCTTTTAGTGAGCAGGGGGAATGCGGGGAAACATGTTTTCAAATCTTTTACTACTTGTGAAAATTTCAATGTTTACAGAGTTCGATAACTCAAGCTGAAATTTACACAAGTGAATGAGTCAAAGCAGTTACTCATCCTTATTGGATGACTGCATTCAAGGTTTCTATCAGACAGAGTTAGCCAAAAGGCAGGCAATTACTGGGTAATTCATAATGTCCTGGTAATCGTTTGGCATGCATTGAAAATGTATGTGTGAATGTGTGCCAGCGTATTAAGGCGGAGCTCCCCCCCTCCGCTGCCACATTTGGCACCTTTCGGGGGGATTTGGCACCTGGTTTGACTGGTACCTGCTCCCAGTTCCAGGTCAGTTTGCCATATTGAACTCAGCTGGAGGTTCAGCCCCACTTCTGCTTTCCCCCACTGCCGGGCCATTCACAAAGTGCAGCGCACTTCACACATGCGCAGTAGTCACTAGGCTTCACTGCCGGTTTCCCTTAGCCAAGATGATGGCAGCAGCACCGGAGTGCCAATTGAAAAATGGGCTTGGGTGAGGACATCTCTGGATTGTGGACAGGTAAGTGTCCTAATATTAAAAGTCAGCAGCTACAGTATTTGTAGCTGCTGGCTTTTAATTTTTTTCTGAAGGAGCCTGGACCTCCACTTTAACCCAACATAAAGAAACACATAAATCACCCATGAATTTTCTTTCCATTTCTGAGGCTGAACAGAGCAGTAGGGAAGTGAAAGAAACAAAGAATGTGCTGTTGGAAGGGGAAGTTAAAGTAAATATGTTTTTTGCCCTGCTTAGGCAAAGCACAGATTAATAAAAAAAATTAAAAAAATGACCCTAAACAATTCGTTTTTTGTAGAATTTAAAGTCTAACTAAAGGCAAACTTTTTTAGTTTTGGATGGAGTGGAGAGGGATTAGAACACCTGTCAGTTTTTATTGCTGTCTGTGACCCTATTCAGAGATCCACCATTTCTATTTGTCCTGTTTACCATTATCATTGTAAGTGAAAGTAATAGAAGATGCCACATTTTAGGTTGTCCCCAGAAAAGTAATAGAGGGGAAATTTTCCAATGGGGAATCCAGTTCTGAGAGGAATTCCCTTAATTTGCAGGGATTGCCTCTCACTTCCTGATTGGCTATGGGACAGGAAGTGATGGGAAATCTCCACAATGGGACAAGAAAGGCTAAAAATAAAAATCTGGCAGGAGTTATAACCCACCCATGCTCTATCCAAAATGAAAAAAAAGTTTTGCCTACAGTCCTACTTTAAGATTCAGAGGGTGATTGTCTAAAGGGTAACCCCACTTTCGTGGGAAAAAAATAGCAAATGAAAAAATAATATAGCATATACAATTGCGACACAAGTCATATTGTCATTGAATGTTATTAAAAATTACCTTTCCTTTTTAATCTGCAGAGCTGTAATTTTCTGCAAAATGCAATGCAATATGGCTACCTGGAGGTGCTCTGTACACAGAATGTGTACAGAACGCCCCCCCCCCCCCCCCGAAACATAATTTCCTGCTTGTATGATTGGCTTACTGATTTTACCCAAAGTCTGTACTAAGATTTTTGGTATCCCCTGTAAAAAAAACTCAATTTTTGGTGAGATACTCCCAGTAGGAAATCTCATCTAAAGGGATGCAGACCCTGCAGTTTTCCTCATTAGAGCCCTACAGGTGCAGCAGAACCTGTAAACCTGAACCCCCCCCCCATACAGATTCACTGAGCACATGGGCACAGACAAACACACAGGGATTTCTTCAGAATACCAAAAGGTAGGGATCTCAGTGGCGTCACTAGGGTTGGTGTCACCCAGTGCGGTAAAACATGGTGTCACCCCCTCCACCAACTATAGTCGGCCCTCAGTACAGACCCCCCCTCCACTAAGTGCAGACCCCCCACTAAGTATAAACCCCTCTCTCAGTACAGACCTCCCATCAGTATAGACCCCTCAGGACAAACCACCCCCCTCTATTAGTACAGACCCCCCAGAACAAACCACCCCCCCTCCATTAGTACAGACCCCCCATAACAAATCACCCCCCCTCTATTAGTACAGACCCCCCCAAACAAACCACCCCCCTCTATTAGTACAGACCCCCCCAGAACAAACCACCCCCCTCTATTAGTACAGATCCCCCGACAAACCACCCCCCTGCATTAGTACAGACCCCCCCAGAACAAACCACCCCGCCCTACTAGTACAGATCCCCCGACAAACCACCCCCCTGCATTAGTACAGACCCCCCCAGCCAAACTACCTCCCCTACATTAGTACAGACCCCCCAGGACAAACCACCCCCCTACATTAGTATAGACCACCCCCAGAACAAACCACCCCTCCTTACATTAGTATAGACCCCCCCAGGACGAAACCACCCCCCTACATTAGTATAGACCACCCCCAGAACAAACCACCCCTCCTTACATTAGTATAGACCACCCCCAGAACAAACCACCCCTCCTTACATTAGTATAGACCCCCCCAGGACGAAACCACCCCCCTACATTAGTATAGACCCCAGGACAAACCACCCCCCAACATTAGTATAGACCCCCCAAGACAAACTACCCCTCTACATTACTATAGACCCCCCAGGACAAACCCCTCCCCCTACATTAGTATAGACCCCCCCAGGGCAAACCACCCCCCCTACATTAGTATAGACCCCCAGGACACACCACCCCCCTACATTAGTATAGACCCCCCAGGACACACCACCCCCCTACATTAGTATAGACCCCCAGGACAAACCACCCCCACCTACATTACTATAGACCCCCCCCAGGACAAACCACCCCCCCTACATTACTATAGACCCCCCAGGACAAACCCCTCCCCCTACATTAGTATAGACCCCCCCAGGACAAACCACCCCCCCTACATTACTATAGACCCCCCAGGACAAACCCCTCCCCCTACATTAGTATAGACCCCCCCAGGACAAACCACCCCCCTACATTACTATAGACCCCCCAGGACAAACCACCCCCCCTACATTAGTATAGACCCCCCAGGACAAACCACCCCCCTACATTACTATAGACCCCCCAGGACAAACCACCCCCCCTACATTACTATAGACCCCCCAGGACAAACCACCCCCCCTACATTAGTATAGACCCCCCCAGGACAAACCACCCCCCCTACATTAGTATAGACCCCCCAGGACAAACCACCCCCCCTACATTACTATAGACCCCCCCAGGACAAACCCCATCCCCTACATTAGTATAGACCCCCCCAGGACAAACCACCCCCCTACATTACTATAGACCCCCCCAGGACCAACCACCCCCCCCCCCTACATTAGGTTAATTTAAAACACCCGGGCGGCAGCTGGAGAGGAGAGGACAGTATGCAGCCGCGCCGCCCGGGTGAAGTGTGTCAGGCTTGGGAAGCATGCGTCAGGGAGGTCGGAGGAGGAGAACTGTCTGAAGTGGAACACGTTGGGCACGCCCCCCCCAGTGACGTCAGTCACGTCTTTGCGCGGCTGGTCTCTCACACAGAGACAGCCGCTCCGATCTAATTTCGCTCTCCTCCTCTGACAGGAGGAGGGATGAAGGACGGGGGATGGGCTTCGACACTCGGCAGGTCGAGGCGGCGATCAGCAGAGAGCCGCCTACGGACAAGGAAGAGGAGAAGGGAGGGGAGCACTCTGGCGCTTCAGCGCCCCCACCTCTGTGGCGCCTGGGTGCACTGCACCCCGTCCAGGATCGTCCCTGCTCGGGATGGTGTCACCCCTCTAGTGGGTGGCACCCGGTGCGGACCGCACCCCCCGCCCCCGTCTAGCAACGCCACTGAGGGATCTGCAACAAAGTTTGTTAAAATCCTTGCAAAACATAGATCACCCAGAGGGGAATGTTTTTTCTCAACAAAAGTGGAGTTATTCTTTAGAAGAAAAAAAATAAAGTTTTGACAAAATGGAAATTAAGCAATACTGCTTTGTCATTTCACTGTGAAATTATAGTGATCCGCAGTAAGGCAATATATTCACCCTCTAGCCCTTCACAGCTAAACAAATAACCTCCTTCAGAAAACACCTAAAAGTCACCTGTAGGTTATATTAATAAGAACATGTTTGGGTAAAAAAGTTATTTTAACTTGCTTTTTAGCAAATGTACTTTAAAGTGCCTTTGAGCTATATGCTTTTTTACACTTAAGTTGTTTACTTTTTATTTCAAAGTGTTGTTAATATTGTTTTAATTTCAGTATATTTAATTTTCATCTTTTTACTTTTTTGCTTTTTTATTTGCACAAAATCCATATTACCATCCTGCTTGAATAGTTATCACATTCTACTATTCTTTCCATTTTTCTTTTTAGAAAAGGGATAATAATTATTTCCTTAATATATATATATTTTGTTCTGTTTGATGTTTTTGCTTTGATTAGTTTTTGTGACTTCTTTTAAGCTCGGTTTTAATCATGTGGCTATTCAGAACACTTATTGCTTGCAAAGTCTGCAAACACGTCCAAACCTTGAATGATATTGGGCAGAGGATCTGAGATTCTTTAGGTGAATAGCATCAGCAAAATATTCTTTAAAGTTTCCTTCCAAGTAACTTGTACTGTGGAACTTTGAAGTATTGCCCCAGGTAGAATTTACATGTTTAGCAATGTACCCAGATAAACTCTGGTCCCATCGAAAAATATCTTCATTTATACAACCTCAATTCCCCCAAAAAATGGGACGCTGTGTAAAATCTACATAAAAACAACATGCAATGATTTGCAAATCTCATAAACCCATATGTTATTCATAATAAAAAAACAAAAAAACATAGCAAATGTTTAAAATGAGAAAATGTAACATTTAAGAAAAATAAGGTAATTTTAAAATAGATGGCAGCAACATGTCTCAAAAAAGATTGGACAGGGCGACAAGAAGCTGGTAAAGTAAGTGGTATTAACAAGGAAGAGCTGGAAGAACATTTTGTAACTAATTAGGTTAATTGGTAACAGGTCAGTAACATAATTGGATATAAAAAGTGCATCTTAGAGTGTCAAAGTGCCTCAGAAGTAAAGATGGGCAGAAGTTCACCAATTTGTGAAAAGATGCATCTAAAAATTGTCAAACAATTTCAGAATAATGTTCCATAACATAACATTTCAAAGATGTTAAATTTATCATCATCTACAGTACATAATATCAAAAGTTTCTGAGAATCTACAGAAATCTATGTGCACAAGGGACAAGGCAGGAATGCAATATTGGATGCCCATGATCTTCGGGCCCTCAGACGGCACTGCATTAAAAACAGGCATGATTTTGTGATGGTCATCACTGCATGGGCTTAGGAATAATTCTAAAAATTATGGTCTGTGAACACGGTTCACTGTGCCATCCAAAAATGTAAGGTAAAGCTCAATCATGCAAAGAAGAAGCCATATCTGAACACAATCTAGACACACACTCTCTTCTCTGGGCCAAAGCTTGTTTAAAATGGTCTGTTGCAAATTGGGAAAACTGTTCTGTGGTCAGACGAATCTAAATGTGACATTCTATTTGGCAACCATGGGCTCCACATTCAATGGACTAAAGAGGAGAGGGACCTTTCAGCTTGTTATCAGCTCTCCGTTCAAAACCCTTCATCTCTTATGGTATGGGGGCGCATTAGTGTGTATGGAATGGACAGCTTGCACATCTAGAAAGGCACCATCAATGCAGAAAGATATAGCCGGGTTTTTGAGCAGCATATGCTCCCATCCAGACAATGTCTTTTTCAGGGAAGGCCTTGCATATTTTCAGCAGGACAATGCTAAAGCACCTACTGCATCTATGACAACAGCATGACTTTGTAGTAGAAGAATCTGGATGCTTAACTGGCCTGCCTGCAGTCCTGACCTTTCACTGATTGAAAATATTTGGTGCATCTTGAAACAAAAAATTTGACAAAGAAGACTCAGGGCTTTTGAGCAGTTAGAATCCTATATCAGGCAAAAATACGACCATATTCCTCTTCCAAAACTCCAGAAACTGGTCTCTTCAGTTCTCAGACATCTACAGAGTGTTTTTACCACGTGTAGCATCCCCTCTTCTTTTAAACATGGCCCTGTCCCAACATTTTTGAGACATGTTGCTGCAATCAATTTCAAAATTACCTTATTTTTTTTTCTTAAAATTTGTGCAGTTTCTCAGTTTAAATATTTGATATGTTTTCTATTTCTCTTGTAAATAAAATATGGGTTTATGCGATTTGAAAATCATTGCATTCTGTTTTTTTGCAGAGTTAACACAGCCTCCCAACTTTTTTGGAATTGGGGTTAAGTATTAAGTATATATACAGCAGGGCTTTAGAGTGTGAGTAGGAAACGTTACAAGGAGCCAATCAGTTCACTGACAAGAAGCACACTGATGGGTAGAGCGAACAGAATGACAGAGAGATGACCTCATTGCTGTGCTCCTTCTTTCACTGTCTAGTCACAGGCTGGGAGCAGGTCCAGGATGACTCGGGCTCAGAAAAAAGGGAGTTGAATGATGCTGGCCATAAACCTAAGGACATCTGGTAGCAGAAAAAAGTACTGCTGCCAATCTCTGGATTCACTATAAAAACTGCAGGAAAGGCTGGTGTTGGTTTATTGGGCTATTCATTTTTATCTTGCTTATTTTGGCTATAGTTTTGTCTTAATGTGGTTTAAATATTACCTGATGATCCCAGCTTGAGGGTCCATGTTTAGGTACTTTCTGTAAAAATCTTTACAATGCTCTCTTCTGTCCTCCCAATTGTGCTCCTAGGTTGTCAGTCAGTCACACGGGCGTCAGATGGAGACTAAAGGTGGACTTTTCAATACAGATTGCATGGCTTAGATGACTGTTTTTTACCATCAGTAAATCCCCCCTGAGAAATGCCATGAAACCATTGCTGCAGGGAATACGCAGAACTGAGATGCAAGAAAACATTAAAAAAGACAGACCCAAAGAAAAATAATGAAGGTGCCACATGATTAGGGTGGGGAATAGTTCACGGGAGAGCGTTAGCTGAGTAGAAACTGCAGGCCTTGTCTGATTGGAAGTCAAGGGTCAGGTGGCAAAGAGGAGTTGCAGGAGCTGCTGGTAGTTCTTTCTGGAAGGTCAATAAGGGAAGAAAGTGTCCCTTATGGCCTTTCTTATTTAGGCCTCATGTACACTGCAGCTGGTAAGCGGACGTTTAGAAGCATTTGGGCATTTTTTTTCAGCAGCCCCTGAACTCTCCTCAATGTTATCTTATGTGTAAATGTACATTCAGGCATTTATAGTAGTTTAGAAGCAGTTGAAGTTAGAAGAATTTTTTGGAAAGCAAAATATTGCGTTCAGGATAGTAGTTTAGTGGCATTTGAAACGTCAAATGCTTGTAACAGTGTTCAAATGCTGTATTTATAAGCGTTTTCGTTTATGGGAATTTTGAATGGGGAAACATTTCTGACCATTTGCAATGTGGAAAAAAACAAACTTTCTAGAACCCATGTATATTGGCTGCAAGGAGAGAGAGTGAAAGAGAGAGTAAGAACATGCTGTTGGTGGGGCTTTGGTGAGATCCCAGGAGTCTAAACAGACCCTTGATGTTTCTCTTTTGAGACAGAGGGGAAGAGGACGGTGGGGAGGGTGATCAAATTACAGGAACTGATCATGTGCGTGGCTCTCCCTGAGACAGCTGAAAGCCCGCGGGAGGGAGAGGAGAAGAAGCCGGCTTTCAGCTCTACACACAAGGGATCGGCTACTGTAATTGCCCCCGCCTCTCCGATCACGCTTTCTCTAGCCCGCATCCGATTTCCCTGCTGCCTGAGCCCTCCTGCTGTCCTACATCTGGTACAGGAGGACTGGTGCTATCCCCTTACTGGTGGCCCTGGTATCAATTTTTTACCAGGGGCTCGGTTTCTTGGGAAATGATAAATAGTCCATTCTGAAGCTGTTCTTGAACCGGTGTGGTGTGGCTGGGGACAAGGGTGGAAATTTAGTAAAGCCTATTTGACTAGTGGAAACCGAAGACCCCTTCTTGTAACAAACAGTTGTTATATTATTTACTTGGTATGTTTTTTTCAAGGTTATTGTTAATTTTAACCGTTAATTGTTTTGTGGTGTTTTAACCACTTGCCAACCAGCAGTTTAAGATATACTGCTGGCCTGCGGGTTTCCTGGTTTACAAGCGTGTGAAGCCCCTGCTTCGGTGTCAGTTAGAGCCAGTCCCTGACTGCCCGCCATGCTATCACAAGCGCACTATAAGTCGCTGATCACTGCCATTACTAGTATAGTGTCTGTCCAGGTTCGTATCCTGGTCACAGTCAGATATATACTAGTGTCCCCAATAGTATAGTGTCCCTAAAAACAAAAAAAGTGCTATTAGGATCAGCTCAGATCACTGCCAGCACTTGCGTTTATCCCCCCCCCCCCCATAAGTGCAGTGTCAGTAATTTTCTGATCACTGACACCTCTGATACATTGCCTGCAAAACTGCAATGTGAGCAAGATCAGGCCTGATCTCTACTAGCACCAGCAGTGCCCTAAAATGCCAGGATAGTATAAACATCCCCCAAATTTTTGGAAAGTAGACACTCCAGGGTTTTTGCTAAGAGGCATGGTGCTTATTTTGCAGATCACGTTTGTTTCCACTAGATTTTGGAAAATGAAGAAAGAAAACAAAAATTTTATTTTTATTTTATTTTTTTCATTTTTCAAAACCTTGTGACAAAAAAATTAGTTCTGAAAAATGCTTACCATGCCTCTGATCAAGTACCTTGGAGTGCCTTCTTTCCAAAAAAGGGGTAGTTTGGGGGATGTTTGTGCTATCCTGACATTTTAGGGCCTCTGAAAATGTGATAGGTAGTCAGGAAATCAAATCCGTATGTAGGAAATCACGTTATGTTCTTTGAAAGCCTGAAGGTTCTCATTATACTTTCACCCCCCGTATGCAGCTTGGTTCCCAAAAAGGGTATCCCCATACTCAGGTGAAGTAGCAGAATGTGTTTTGGGGTATAATGCCACATATACCCATGACGTGTTTGAGAAATATCTCAGTAAATTGACATATATATATATATATATATATATATATATATATATATATATATATATATGTGTGTAGGAAGGCCAGTATGGTGGCCTGAATTTATGGGAGGAGCCCGGGGGGTATTTAAGCAGCCCGCTCACCTGTGGTGCTTGTCGGTTTCCTGTGCGCGATATACGTCACTAGGCCGACTATTCGATATACCAGCGTCCGCAAGTTCTTGCCTCGCAAGTTCCCGTATTCGATATTCCGTTCTCAAAACCTTCGAAGTCCGCGTTTTTCGTTCGTATTTTGTACCACGCGTCTGGCTTGGCTGTCGTAGGTAAGGTCCCGTCGGACTTTTCGTTTTCATATCATGTCACTAAACCGTGATTTCAAATTTTCGTTTCACTCGCATTTCACAAACTGCAATGTATATCGCTCGTACGTTCGATATGTTACCCTTTCGACAGCACCGCGACGCAGACGTCGCTTCATTTCTAGCATGTCGGTATCCAAAAAAAAAAAAAAAAAAAATATGTATATGCGTCGGTAGACAGCCATAGCGAGTCGCAAATTGCAATTTATCAAGTCAGTTCGATACCAACCATTTCTCATTTCTGAAACATTTCTAAACTCATTTCTGACATTTCAAATCATTTCTCATTTCAGTCACTTACCGCGCTCTGATTCGAATCCAGTCGCACCAAAGGTGCGCCGATTCGTTCCGGTGTGCCCCAGTTATTACGGCCTCATTTCTATACATGCACCAGAGTTACGTTATTGTCAGTCAATTGTACCTCTGCCATGGTTATCATTTCATTTCCACGTATCACGTTCCGACATGAATTCAGTCGCATAAAAAAAAAAAAAAAAAAATGCACCGATTCATCTCGGCGTGCCCCAGGATTGGCCTCATTTCTATACATGCTCCAGAGTTACGTTTATCAGTCAATCGTACCTCTGTCATGGTTATCATTTCATTTCCATGTATCACGTCCCGACATGAATTCAGTCGCATGAAAAATGCACCGATTCGTCTCGGCGTGCCCCAGGATTGGCCTCATTTCTATACATGCTCCAGAGTTACGTTATCAGTCAATTGTACCTCTGTCATGGTTATCATTTCATTTCCATGTATCACGTCCCGACATGAATTCAGTCGCATGAAAAATGCACCGATTCGTCTCGGCGTGCCCCAGGATTGGCCTCATTTCTATACATGCTCCAGAGTTACGTTATCAGTCAATTGTACCTCTGTCATGGTTATCATTTCATTTCCATGTATCACGTCCCGACATGAATTCAGTCGCATGAAAAATGCACCGATTCGTCTCGGCGTGCCCCAGGATTGGCCTCATTTCTATACATGCTCCAGAGTTACGTTTATCAGTCAATTGTACCTCTGTCATGGTTATCATTTCATTTCCATGCATCACGTTCCGACATGAATTTAGTCGCATGGAAAATGCACCGATTCGTCTCGGCGTGCCCCAGGATTGGCCTCATTTCTATACATGCTCCAGAGTTACGTTATCGGTCATTTGTGCCTCTGTCATGGTTATCATTTCAGTCCCACGTATCACGTTCCGACAGGAATTCAGTCGCATAAAAATGCACCGATTCGTCTCGGCGTGCCCAGGATTGGCCACATTTCTGATACATGCTCCAGAGTCCGGATCATAGCTAAATCGTAGACATCGGGGGATTGACCCATATCTCTGTCATGCAATTTCTACCATTTCACTCCCACAACGCATCACCGTTTCGGAACCAGTCGCATCTGAGGCGCACCATTCGTCACGGCATGCATCACTGGTTCCGATCACATTTCATACCTACACCAGAGCTCGGTTAGTTGCCAGTCGCTAACACGGCACAACCAATTCGAGCCTCGGTCAAAACAATCATTTCTCTCATTTCATTTAATACTGCACTCCTATTCGAATCCAGATGCATCAAACAAGCACCGATTCGTCCCAGGAGCACCAATATTTTCAGTTGCCTCATTCCAATACACGCTCCAGAGCCCGGTCCACGGTCGAACAAATCGTGACACGACCAGGCCGCACCTCTGTCATGCAGTTCATTCATTTCACAATCAAGGCAAAACATTTCGAATCATTTCATTGTCACAAAATTGCAAGCACCATACAAATCATGGCTTCAAGTTACTTAGCAATCCCTTCACGAATTGTCACCTTTCATCTTCCTCAGGTCAGTCAAAGTTCAGTAGGTCCACCCTGCACCAGGTTGGACGATATCCCCCCAGGTAAAAAAAAAAAAAAAAGGGAGAATAAGTCGGGTAAGTATGACTCAGCGGATCAAAGAAAAACTTGAAATTTCATCTCACCCCCAATAGGTTACAGTCAACCAGGAAATAAAGCTCGAGAGATCCTCACCAGAGCAACCATGTCCCAGGCCGGCAGTGAAGACTTCACGGCCCCTCTATCACCTACTCCAGTCTCAGAAAGCGGCAGCGTGCAATCCCTCAGGGGATGGACTATCCCCAAACTGACGGCAGAGCTCAGACGCAGAGGTGTCCCCTTCCCCGCCACAGCGAGGAAAGGCGAGCTCTTCAAACTCCTCTTCCCCCCACCAGCAGCAGGACCCAGTACCCAACAGGCATCCCTCCAGTCCATATCATCGGCCATCTCACAATTACACACGATGGTGTCATCTCTATCCACCTCAGTTGCAGACGTCCAAGCCAGGGTGGCACTTCTGGAGGCCCGACCGGCCACGGCTGTCCCCGACCCAACTGCAACTCAGACCTTGACACCTCTTCCTACAGGTACCTCAGGCTCAAGCGCCATTGTCTACCCCTCCCACCTGGTCCCAACCAGTATCAGGAAGGACATTTTGGACGGCAAGGACGTCAACCTGGCCTCTCTCCTTATCTCCGTGCATGATTTGGCAGAAAATAAGGCCTACTCCTGGGGCGACATATCGGTGGTCCTTAAAGCCAAAGACCCCAGGCTGAACCGCAAGCTATCAGTCCCTGAATTTACCCTGGCCTTTGGCATGCTCAGAGATGTCTTGTGCTCAGCCACCCCTAGCAGGCGGGAAGAGCTGGACTTATACCTCCATACTGTGGTAGACTTGGGCCACAAGTATGGAGGTTTCGCCTTCTACGATTATCATCGTTCCTTCTCAGCCAAGGCCGCCGCCAGATTCTCACAATTCCAGATCACGACAGATTGGAGTCTCATGGACACAGAGCTCTTCTGCCGCCACTTTGCCGGCTTACGCTCACCTCTGTGTGCAATTTGCCAGTCTTCCACCCACACTGCCACCTGGTGCGCCAATACGGCGATCAGACGGCCCTTCGAGTTCCCCTCTACCTCAGGTACAGTACAGGGCCAGTCGATCCCTGAACCAACGCCTCAGGTGGACAAACTCGGACGCCCAGTCCGAACCGTGGGAGGGGCAGCCATCTGTAACAACTTCAATTATGGGTCCTGCAACTTCAGCCAATGCCGTCTACTTCACATCTGCACTTTATGCCAAAGAGCACACCCTAGGAATTTGTGTGAAGACAAGCAACACAAGAGGGCATGACTAAGCCGAATCAACATCTTATGGTTAGGACTGTATCTCACTTCACACCCCACCCCTTCCCTGGCCACCTACCTTATCCAAGGCTTCACAGTAGGCTTTCACACCGGCCTCATTGCACTGCCCCACAATACTCACGAATGCGCCAATCTTCGTTCGTCAGCCATCGACGAACAGGCCATAGATCAGCTCTTACAAGCAGAGGTAGATCGAGACTACGTAATAGGCCCTTTCACTTGCCCCCCTTTCAGCACATGGAGAGTCAGCCCTATTGGGCTTGTCAAGGGCAAATTCTCTAATTAATTGCGTTTGGTGTACGACTTGTCTGCGCCTCATTCTTCGCACATACCCAGTCTCAATTCCCTGATCCCCTCCGAAGAGTTTTCCCTAAAATATTCCTCCGTTGACATGGCAATACAAGCGATCATCAAAGCAGGCACAGGTGCCTGGCTCTCCAAAGCCGACATCTCGGATGCTTTCAAGCTCCTGCCCATCCACCCATCCCTTTGGCGCTGGCACGGCATCAAATGGAAGGAAGCGTATTATTTTGCCACGAAACTCACCTTCGGTTCGAAGAGTAGCCCGTGGCTCTTCGACACGTTCGCACAGTCCCTCGTTTGGATACTATTACACAAGGCTCAATGCCATGAAGTCATCCATTACCTGGATGACTTCCTACTGATAGAACCGCCCAACAAGCCCCCAGGAGATCTCGACAAACTTAGAGCAATTTTTGGAAACCTCAATGTTCCTATCGCCGAGCACAAAGTAGATGGTCCAGCAAACATCATCACCTTTCTCGGGGTCAGCTTGGATACCTGCGCAATGCAGGCCAGTCTCCCCCCTGACAAATTAACACGCATTAGGGCAGTCCTTCACGACTTTACACACACCAAGGGCTGTACCAAAAAACAGTTGCAGTCTCTCCTGGGTATGCTCAACTTCGCTATGCGAATTATCCCACAAGGCCGCACATTTGTATCACGCCTGCTTAGATTTCTGTCAGAAACTCAAGACCCTGATCAGATTTTGAAATTAGACTCCGCAGCTATAGCGGACCTATCAATGTGGGAGGAATTCTTGTCCGCCTGGAATGGCATATCTCTATTTATACCTATGGTTTCGATCCATTCACCCCAGGTGGTGACTGACGCTGCAGCCTCCACAGGTTTCGCGGCAATTTTTGGCCATCATTGGTTTTCAGGACCCTGGCCTCAACAGATACTGTTGATACCCGGCTTTTCCCAAACATCTGCCCTCTTTGAGCTTTATCCCATAGTGGCAGCCGCACAACTCTGGGGCCACCACTGGACAGGACAAACCGTAGTCTTCACCACCGACAACCAAGCCACGGCAGACATCATCAACAGAGGCAGGTCCAAGTCCCTAGCAGTCATGTCCTTCCTGCGCAGGTTGGTACAACTGTCTTTACAACATCAGTTCAACATACACTGTGAATTTATACCCGGCAGATACAACTCAGCAGCTGACGCACTATCACGTTTCAATTATCCCTCCTTTTTCAAACAGGTTCCCGATGCCGATCCAATGTCGGCCCCTATCCCCGTCTGGTCACAACTGACCCTGGACTAGTTCAACATCTACACGGAGCTACGCAACTCATAAATAATTCCCTCTCCCGCAACACACTCAAAGCCTACCAGACAGCTTGGAAGGCTTTTAATAAATTCCTCACGTCCTGCCGCAAAGAACCAACAGATATCAAACAGGTACTGGCCTTCACGGCACACTGCCACACGCAGCTGGCCTTATCCTACAACACCATCCGGTTATACCTAGCCGGCATTCAACATTTCATGGCACTTAAAGACCCGACGAAATCGTCACTGTTCTCATCTCACGCTATACGAGCCATCCTAAGGGGAATACAGAAACAACAACCAGTCATCAGCACTAAGCGCTTGCCCATCACAGGGCCCATCTTTAGGGACATGTCAAATATTTTGGCTACATCGCCATTCGGTCTGCTCCCCAGCACGGTCTTACAAGCAGCCATATATTTAGCTTACTATGGGTTCTTGCGGCCTGGCGAATTCACCTCTAACAAACCCACAGACCTAGTACTATGCAGACGACACTTGCTTCGACACCAAGACCACTTTATCCTGCACCTCGAGGTCTCTAAAACCCAGCAAACGGGCTCGGGAGTGAACATCCACCTCTACAGAACCAACAACAGCTGGTGTCCAGTCGCTGTACTCAACCGACTCCTATCTCTCCTGCCTGAGCAACCAGACAGCAGTCCCCTTCTACCATTCCCAGTCAAACCCTTAAACGCCTCTCAGTTTGTGAGTCACATAAGGATACTTCTCCGCAATCTTCACCTTAACCCTAGTCAGTATTCCGGACACTCTTTCCGCATCGGAGCAGCCTCCGCGGCGTCCCGCCACGGGGTGCCAGATCACATCATCAAAAGACTAGGCAGGTGGAAATCAGCCTGCTTCGCCCGGTACATCCCCAATCCACAAACAGAGATGGCACAGGCATTCTCCAAATTGGCTCAATAAATAACTGAAAACCAATAAAATTATAACCCTACCTGAATGTTTTTGCCCCCTTATTTTGGCATACCGGCCATTAGACCAAGGCACACTTTCAGGTCCATTTCATATGGTAAGTCCACACTTTTAGGTCTATTTCCGATGGTAAGTCTTATCTTTACTATAAGTGTTATCTATGTCCATATCGGACATAGGGCTCCGACCATAAGTAGGAAGGCCAGTATGGTGGCCTGAATTTATGGGAGGAGCCCGGGGGGTATTTAAGCAGCCCGCTCACCTGTGGTGCTTGTCGGTTTCCTGTGCGCGATACCCACCCTCCCATCCCCATTTCATAGCATTTCTCAACTATTCATTTCATTCATTTCTCTTACAGAATAATCATTTCTTAAACCAGGGTATGCCCCCTTATTTTGGCATACCGGCCATTAGACCAAGGCACACTTTCAGGTCCATTTCATATGGTAAGTCCACACTTTTAGGTCTATTTCCGATGGTAAGTCTTATCTTTACTATAAGTGTTATCTATGTCCATATCGGACATAGGGCTCCGACCATAAATATATATATATACGGTATATACAATATACATTTTTTTTGTACTTTTTTTCAAAAACTTTTGGCAAAAAATAAAATCTTCCATGGACTCAGCATGCCTTTTAGCAAATACTTTGGGGTGTCTATTTTCCAAAAAGGGTCATTTAGAGGCTGTTAGTATTATGCAGAGTATTGAAATCATGCACTAGAAGCTTCTTGAATACAGCAAACGGCTTTACTTTTATGGCGAATATCTTTATCATGGCTTTACATCATGTAGACAGAAACAGGAACAAGGAGCATACAACTACATACACTTAGAAAGAGAACACTTCCCCTAAATACATTACCACTATATATAGTTCGCAGTAATTAACATTATATGTTGTTGTTCTTCCAACACCCCTTTTCAACAGCATGTGCTTTGTCAAATTACATTCAGCTTCTTCTGGAAAAAACTATGACGTTCCTTCAACAAAGGCTTGGTGAGTGCATCAGCAGTAAGGATGAGTTCCGGCGTGTTCGCACAGCCCACGTGCAGAGCCCGCCAGGAAGTCGGCACTGCGCTGCGTTAATCACAGGCAGTGAGACATTTCCCGATCTCTGCAGCCGCGCATCGGGACAATGTCTCACTGCCTGTGATTAGCGCAGTACCTACTTCCTGGCAGGCTCTGCACGTGGGCTGTGCGAACACGCCGGAACTCATCGTTAATCAGCAGTCATCTCCTCTGACGGGCAGTATTGAATGTCAATAACACCTTGCTCTTGATTGTTCCTCAGTAGGTGATACTTGACCTCGATGTGTTTGGTCCTAGGATGGACCCTTTCTGATTGCGTAAGCTTTATACATCCCTAGTTGTCTTCAAAAATGGAATTTGGTTTTCACATGTTTATCGCAATGTCCACAAAAAGTTGACAAATCCATCCGCTTCTTGACAAGTGTGTGCTGCTGCAATGTACTTTGCTTCAGTTGAAGATAGAGCAACAGTTGCTTGCTTTCGACTAGACCAACTTATGGTTCCTTCCCCATACTGGATTTGCGGTCTGTGCAGTCCCCAGCCCAATCAGCATCCACATATCCGACCAGTTTTGGATCTGATGTTGCCAGTAACCATAACTTCATCTGAATTGTTCCTTTGAGGTACTGCATCACTCTTTATCACGTTCCAGTCACGCTGACAGGAAGCTGAGACTTTCCTGCATAGTATGCCCACTGCTGCGGCTATGTCTGTTCTTGTCTAAGTGGCAACATATAGCAGCTTACAGATTGCTCCGCAATACATGTGATTGTTGGGTAGCAAGTTTTCTGCTTCATTGCTCTTTTGATAGCCTGGTTCCATAGGAGTTTTTGCTTCCTTTGCATCCTACATATGGAATTGTTTCAAGATTTCGGAGATTTTCTGAGATTTGGTTGAGAAGATAACTTCCATCTTTTTCTCTCTCTCTATTTGTTCCCTAGCTCTTTGATTTCAAAATTGTCTGATTGTAATCCCCTTCTTGTTCAAAACAAGTTATAATGTCATCAAACATAGATAAGGATGTATATCCATCTGTCTTCTTGATTCTTGGAGTAGAGACAGGGGTCTGCTTTACTCTGAGAATCCCTCTCTGGCATAGGTGTGCGCAGCCTACTGTATTAGGGTGTGCACCCCAAAGTTCAAACACATGCTTGTGTGTGTGTGTGTATATATATATATATATATATATATATATATATATATATATATATATATATATATATATAAAATAGCAGTAGGGCAATGGACGATGTCAGTAGGGCAGAGATTGGTGTCAGTTTTTTTTATTATTTATTTATTTATTTTTATTATTACTTTTTTACAATTGTATTTTTTTACAATAATTATTATTGTTTTTAGCCCCATTGGGGGGACTTTGGTGAAATATCAGGGGTCTAAACAGACCCCTGAATTCTCACTTTTGAGACAGAGAAAGGGAATGAGGACAGAGATTCCCCAGTCCCTTTCTCTGCAGCCAAGCAGCAGAGAAAATCTGCGCAGCACAGGGTGATTAGTGTGTGCCCAGGCACACCTGGCACACCCTGTGCACACACCTAGGCTCTCTGGTAAGTACTTCATTCACTTTCTCATTCCACATCCTTGCAGATTGCTTAAGACCGTAGATGCTCTTCTGAAGTTTACACACAAGATTGTCTCCTTGCTCAAACCCTGGTGGTGGCTCCATGTAGAGATCTTCCTTAATGTGGCCATATAGGAAAGCAGTTTTAACATCTAGGTGTTTGACATGCATGCCCTTCCTGGCTGCAATGCTAAGAAGCACTCTGATGGTGGAGTGTTTTACTATGGGAGCGAATGTTTCATCATAATCTTCACTAAATTTCTGGGAGTAACCCTTGGAAACTAGTCTGGCTTTGTATTTGTGGATATTCACTTCTGCGTCTGACTTTACTTTGAAAGTCCACTTAGTTACTATAGTTTTGCGGTTAGGAGGGAGCTCTGAGTGTCCAGGATTTATTTTCTTGAAGTGACTTTAATTCTTCTTCTGCTGCTTTTGTCTATTTATTGGCTTCACATTTTGGCAGTTTTTCTATGTCTTCTCAGGATGTTGGTTCAAGTATGCTGTGTGTTTTGACAGTGTATGACAGCTTGCGGGTTGGTATCCGTTTTGTAGCCTGAGTGGATCTTCTGCTTTCAGACAGTTCAGCAGGATCAGGTGGGGAACTTGATTTAGGCATTGTGAGGTCCATCTCTTGTTCTGACTCCTGTACAGGTTCGTTTTGGTCGACCATTTCTTCTGGTTTTCTTGGCATATTCGCTTCACAGCTTTAGGGATTGGTGTTTCTGATGATGGGCTCTCATCAAAGTAAACACTATGGCTTATTGTCACTTTGTCAGTCTTTGGGTGTAGGATTCTGTAACCCTTTGTTTGCTCACTGTAGCCTACTAGAATGCCCTCTATGGCTCTGTTCTCCCAGCTTGGATCGCTTTTCACTTGGAATATAGGCATATGCTTTATATCTAAACACTCTGATGTGCCCTATGCTAGGCTTTAAATAAATGGCCCTTTTTGAATGAAGTACTTTTAATGGCTCTTGAGGGTAGTCTGTTCTGTAGGTAGGTTGCAGTCATGACTGCTTCTCCCCAGTACTTGTGAGGTAGGTTGGCATCCGACAACATGCACCTGGCCATTTCTATAAGAGTGAGATTTTTCTTTTTTGCTACACTGTTTTGTTCAGGAGTGTATGGTGTGGTTGTCTCGTGTACTATTCCTTGTCTCTTCAGGTATGAGGCCACTTCTTTACTTATGTATTCTCTCCCATTGTCGGTGCGTATTATTATTGGTTTGCGTTGAAATTTGTTGCTAGACATGGCAGTGAACTCTTGCAGTTTCTCTGATGTTTCATTCTTGTGTTTCATCAGATAAGCAGTTGTGTACCTGGAATAATCATCAATGACCGTCAGTAGATATCTGTTCACGCCTGATGTGGGAGTTTTCATTGGACTGCATATGAGCTGCAGGGGGTGGGTGGTTTTTCTCAGAGAAGCCTGTGGAAGGGGAGCACGCATGGCTTTTGTTTCAATACAGCTCTTGCATTTCATGAGCACTTTGCAAGACGCTGTTGTCAAATCTTTTGATAAGCCTCTCTTTATAATGTCCTGTATAGCATCTGGACTTCTGTGCCCCAGCCGCCTGTGTCATAAGTAAATATATTTGCTGTGTAGGTCATTAGAGACTATATTGGCTTGCTGGTCTGTGGTGATGAGCCTGTATAGGTGATCATCCAGTTTTCCTTTTGCGAGGAATCGCTTATTTTTGTGAATTATGCATTCATCACCCTGAAACTTAACTTTAAGACCATTGTTTGCAAGACTTTTCACTGATAGAAGGCTGCCTTCTAGTTCTGGAACATACAGCACTTTCTTTACAAGGATACTGTCATGACCTCCTTGTGGTGTAATGCAGTTCAAGAAGCCCTGGCCTTTACCCTCTGACGTTATGCTTTTCCCGTTTGCTAGGAAAACTTTGTCTTTTGCACTGTAATCAATGTTTGTTAATAAGGTCTCATCGCTAGTCATGTGGCTTGTTGCACCTGAGTCTATGCACTAGCCGCGTGGCTTGTCTCACTTTAAAGGTGCCACACCATGATGTGTCTGCAGGTTCCTTTGTGACTGCTTTGACTCTTTTTCTTTTGTGGATAGCTCTAGCTTTCGCTGCTCAGCTTCCCAGATAGAACAGTCCTTTTTTAAGTGACCGGTCCTTTTATAGCAAAAACAGGCTCTGCTTTCTGTGTTGGGCTTTGTGCCTTTGTACATCTTGGAGCTTTGTCATCATGATGCATATTTTCTTTCCTTCTGTCATATTCATCAATTAATTTGCCTTTGACATATTCCAGTGTCAGCTCCTGCTTGGATCTGCTTTCTAAAGCGTTAATAAGAGCAGTATATGTCTCTGGAAGGCTGCAGAGGAGCAGGCCAACAATATGGTTATTTTTGCTGTATAGCATAGCTTTCACGTGGTGACACATTTTCTGTCCTCCTTCTAGTCTCATCTTGTTAAGCTTTCTTAGTAAAACAGCTTACTATTGAGGCTTGAATGCTCATGCAGTTTTTGTAATGAAGTCTACATACCTTTGGCTGTTTTCTCTGTTCTTATGTGGATAAGCTGGTCATCTTCCACTAACAAGCTTGTAATCGCTTTTGCTTGTCTATCCTTCCTATCCCATGCCTCAGTCTCTCCGTTTGTGGGTCTGTCTGTATTTAGCACTTGCCACAAGTCATCCATGCTTAAAAGCATTTCTAATTTAAACTTCCATAGCTGGTAATTGGCATTTTTCAGCTTTGCATTCGCAAACTTCACATCTAAACCGCTTGCCATCATTCCGCTGCTTGCATACAGTACTCACAGACTTGCAGTATCCTCCCCAGTGCCTGGATGCAGCTGGGGGTGTCTGGGTATGCCTGGGTGCACTGGGGTATCCTCTCCAATGACTGGGTCCATAACCTATTATGCAGAGTGTTGAAATCATGCAATAGAAGCTTCTTGGATACAGCAAACAGCTTTACTTTTATGGAGAATGTCTTTATCATGGCTTTACATCATGTAGACAGTAACAGGAACAAGGAGCATACAACTACATAAACTTAGAGAGATAACACTTCCTCTAACTACATTACCATAGATACACACTACAGTGTCACCTGCTGGATAGATAGGTATAATGCATACACTATATATAGTTCGCTGTACTTTACATTACATGTTGTTCTTCCAACAGTTAGTACTGTCCTGGCATTTTAGCACTTTTAAAAAAGCTGCCTAAAAGCTGCGTAAATTCCAATATATATATACTATAGTTTGTAGACGCCAACATTTTCACACAGCCCAATTAAAATACACTTAATGGTAAAGACATGTAGCAGAGTACATCTTGGCCTGAATTTATGAAGAAAATTGATTTGATTTTATAAAAAAAAGTAGTAAATATTCTTTTTTTTTTAAATTTTTTTTTCATTTTATATAATAAAAAAAAAAATCCCAGTGGTGAATGACAAACAATGGTCTGGTCATGAAGGAGGTAAAACATTCCAGAGATCAAGTGGTTAGACTCTTGTCATACAGTCCATATGTTATTTGGGAATTTCATTAAGGGATCAAGATCAACAAATTCATCAATCAAAATGTGAATTTTATTGAATAACAATCGACTGTGATCAGGTTTTGCTTTATGTACCTTCTGAACCTCCAGGATTGGTATGACTGTTAACATGAGTATACTATGGGTTTGATTTACTTTACTTGCTTTACTTATTTGGTAGCATGGTGGCCAATTAGCTTCTAACTTTAGCTTGTTGAATTAAGCTTTGACAGAAAAACCTGGAAGCTGATTGGGTTCTGCACCAGATTTTGCACTCTCTAGTTTTAGTAAATCAACCCCTATGTTTTTTGGTACATTAATCATGCATAATTCTGTGACATACTGTATCAGGAGATCTAAATATTGCATTTCTCTTCTTTATGTTATTTTACACTTTGTCAAACATACGCTTGGATTTATTGTAAATGACATTATGTAGCAATGTGTACTTCTGTTGTATTTTACCCAATTTTTTTGAAAAATAAAAAATGCATAAGAAAAAACAAATGGTGATTGTTTATGATAAATAGTGCTTTCCAGCTAGGGTTTACATCTAGTTTAAAGTGGGTATCTCATTAAAATTCACTCCTGATTTAGTAGAGAACATATCAGCATTGAGAAAACAAGACTTGTTATCAATTGTGCAAAAAAAAAATCAGGTTTCCAATCTTCCTTATGATCGTTAGCTACCAGGAGTATTGTGGATGTTTCATATCAGCAGAAAGTTGACTTTTATTTTCAGTCAAATAGACCTTGTGTGATAGACTTCTAATGAGATAAGAGAGTAGTTAACCAGTTCCCACCCGGACAGCCTATAGCAAAATGACAGCGGTACTTTCGACGTTCCGGTTGGACATCAGGTGATGTCCTCCCAGATCGCGCCGCTGCGACGTGATCTGTTACCAGCTGTGTCCATCGTACACAGCCGATAACTGATTAGTGTAACTGCTTGCTACCGGTACCATGTGATCGCTGTGACAATTATTAACAATGGATGGCTTCCTTTCATGCCATTCATTGTGTACAATTGTGTTGCTAGCTGTGATTGGTCACAGTGATCACATGGTACATACAGGGCCAATCACAGCCCATCTGTACCATGTGATTAGCTGTGACTAATCACAGCTAATCACAACAAAACACACTGAATGAATCATTTTTATTCGGTAAAAATGGTTGCTTATACCAGTGTAATTCACTGGTATAAACAATCATAATATGTAAAAAAAAAAAAAAACACTAAAAGAAATCGTATACTACATACTAATATACTTATGGTAACACTGTATTGAAAAACAAATCACAAAAAAGAAAATTATAATATGCTTTTCTGCACTGGTGACAGTAAGTAAAAAAAAAAAAAAAAATAGATTTTTTTTTCTTCTTTTAATTTCTTAATTTTCAAAAAATAGTGACAAAAAATTATAACTTAAAAAAATTTGCCATGCCTCTTACTAAATACCTTGGAATTTCTACTTTCCAAAAAGGGGTAATTTGGGGAATGTTTGTACTGTTCTGGTATTTTCCTCAAGAAATGAGATGGCCATTATATATATATATATATATATATATATATATATATATATATATATATATATGCCATAGTTTGTGGACTCTAACTTTCCTACAGACTAAATATATATATAATAATATATTATATATAATAATATATATAATAATATACACTGATATGGGTTATTCTCACCAAAAAATGTAGCAGAATACAATCGGGACTACATTTATGAAGAAAGATGATTTATTTGCAAAATTTTATAACAGAAACAAAGAAAAACATGTTTTTTTCAAAATTTTCAGTCTATTTTCATTTATTTAAAAAAACAAAAAACAAAAACCCAGTGGTGATTAAATACCACCAAGAGAAAGCTCTATTTGTGTGAAAAAAAAAAGATAAAAAATGTATATGGGTATAGCGTTGCTGTAATTGAAAGCTGAAAATTGGCCTGGGCAGGAAGGGGGTGAAAGTGCCCGGTATGGAAGTGGTTAAGACAAACTTTGAGCAGACTGCTAAAATGGGATCGATGCTTTGTATGTATGACTATATTTATGTTCATAACTCAAAGTGGATAAGTAATTTTAAAAAATCTATACATGTTAAAATTAATTACATTTAAGCTTGTGTCTTTCATATTTACAGTGAAAAACATGCATTAGTCTATAATTCTCATTTACTAGTTCATATAATTTTGTGTCTGTGCCGACCCCCTCAACTATATCAGGGTGACAGACAGCACAGTATGCATAGAGAAATGTAGAGAAATATATGGAAAGTTCTTATTTCAATATCAACTGTGATAATAAGATCAAAACCGATCCTCTTTTCTGCACTGCTGTTAGTATTATATTACATATACTGATACTGGGCAAAACAGGTATATACTGTAGACAGTAGAAAAGTTCAGATGGTTGACATTCCCTATGGTAATAAATGTACATGTAGAGAATGGGGATCTCAGTAGTTAGGGTAAACATCATATTGTATTAGAGACGATGACAGAAAAACTGACCACCTGCGATATAATGTAACTTTATAAACTCTCCATCACTTGCATAACCACACCTAACCCTTTTGGGAATGCTGCTCTGCAGTGCAGGTGCATTGCCATACGCCAGCCCATAAAGCCCGATCTCCTTTTGGCACTAATAATAACTATTGTTTCAGGATTGTTTATGCCAGTTTGTAAGAGCTGGTTATGTTTTTGATAAATGCAATGTATTTATACTGATGTTATTTTTTCCCTCTCTCTCCAGAATCAAGTTTCTTACTGGGGAATGCACAGATTGTGGACTGGCCTGTAGTATATAGTAATGACGGTTTCTGTAAACTTTCTGGATTCCACAGAGCTGACATCATGCAGAAGAGTAGTACATGCAGGTTTGTATCCATCATCTATATTACATTTATAAAGCATGTTGTGGCCATTATTAAAGACTGTCTCTAAAATTTGAAGGGATCTGTAGTAGTGGCAGGAGATGGGATTTCTGTTTCAGCATGACTTTGCTCCTGTGCACAAAGCCAGCTCCATAAAGTCATAGTTTCATGAGTTTGGAGTGGAGAAATTTGGGTGGCTTACACAGAGCCCTGAACCCATTGAACACCTTTGGGATAAATTGGAATGCCGACTGTGAGCCAGATCTTCTCATCCAACATCAGAGCCTGACCTCACAAACGTTCTTTTGGCTAAAAGAATACAAATTATCTCAGAGATACTCCAAACTCTTGTGAACGGGGAGGAAGAAGCAAGATGATATTGATACCCATTGTTTTGTAATGTAATATCCAACAAGCTCATATAGGTGTTTTGGTGTTCTGTCAACAGTCAGTCTTTTCACACGAGAGAGTGGAAAATAGCAGCTTCCCGCTTTTCTATCTAGATAATAATTTTCTACCATAATTTCCAGCCCTATTGAGGCCATATATAGCAGGGGTAACAGCTGTGCCCCTTTGACTTCCCCTCCTGAATTTAATCTTTGATTTTGCCCTTGAGAACAGTCATGTTACATGAGGAGGAGGTGGTACTTGAGATATCTCTCCTTTTTAGGAACTGGATAAAGATGACACATCTGTAACTGAGATTTCAGCCAGGCTGAAGGCTACCATAGCTACACTTATTGACGATGTATGCTGTTGTTTAGCACTGCAGCATCCATAGAGGTTCAGTATGCGGTTCCTTTAGTTACCTAAACCTGCCAAGATTTTCCCAATCCACTAACTGGTAGGGTCTTTCTTATATGGAGACTGGCCTCACCCATATATATACTTACCTTATAGATACACTGCGTCAGATCTCAAGGGTGGTTTTCTCCCCATCCACATGCACAGTATTCTTTGGCTTAAATGCTGGTCATTTGAACTTTAATGAAGAAATACCTTGAGTGGTTACCCTTTGAAGCTGAACACCTTTTTGATAAGTACATAAAGAAGATCACATGGGGTAAGAATAGTCTGCTCTCCCAGAAGAAGGCTTGCGTCTCTACGAGTAGGACAACTGCTTCAAAGGTTAAGAAAGGCTCTTTTCTTTCCTCTAATATTTCCAATATCAAGGCTAGAACTGGTACCTACTTTTATAAGGCATTGCCTTCCAAACCGGCCAAAACTGGCTCCAAGGCCTCTTCCCAGGGTTGGGCTGCCCAGCTCTGCCACACAGCATAATCCTACCTGGCGGGGGAGCAGACTGCTTTTCACTTGTAGGTCTCCTTCCCACCTTCACCTTGTGACTGGACAGTTGAGCTCCTCTCTCTGTCAATCTGCTCTCTCCACCTATCACTATGCACCTTGTACTGCAATACACCTATACCTTCCAACTGTCCATTATTGGTGGGAATGTCCCCATTTGGAACTCAATCCCTCTGTCCTCCATACCACCTTAGTTGTCTCTTTTTTGGTCTGATGTACAGAAATCTATGGAAATGTTCAATTTAAAGTGGTTCTAAAGTCTAAAGGTTTTTACCTTAATGCTTTCTATGCATTAAAGCAGAGTTTCACCCAAAAGTGGAACTTGCACTCATTTGCCTGCTCCCCCCCTTTCGGTGCCACATTTGGCACCTTTCGAGGGGGAGTGGAGCAGATACCTGTCTTTCACAGGTATCCTGATACCACTTCCGGGAGTCCAGGCCGCGGTCATTGACGTCATCGCTGGGGCTCCCTCCTTCTCCCCCTGCCGCCGAACCAGTAGGAGAGAGCAGTGGAGCCTCACGCATGTGCAGTAGGGTTCCTGGCGTGAAGTCGTAAGACTACACTGCCGAGTTCCCTTACCCGCAATGGCAGCTTACCCGCAATGGCAGCTGATGGAAACATGCGGTGCCGACACCGCTGGATTCCAGGACAGGTAAGCGTCCTATTATCAAAAGCCAGCAGCTGCAGTATGTGTAGCTGCTGGCTTTTAATTTTTGCAGCTGTGGGTGGACCTCCACTTTAAGGTAAAACAAAACCTTCTGTGTCACGGGATGCTCCCATCACCCCCCCCCCTGAGCCCGAGGGCCTGAGTCTGATCTCGATCCAGAGCTGTGCATGAGAGCAGCGGCTCTCTCCTTTCTCACAGGACAGACTAATAGAAATGGGAGCCATTGGCTCCCGCCGCTGGCAATCAAATTCTGTGGCAGGGGCAAGGCCGAGTCACGCAGTGTGTGTCAATAGATGCAAACAGTGCGGCTCAGGGCGAGCCCGCACGAGTGCCCCCATAGAATGTGGCTTTCTATGGTGGGCACTGGCTAAAGAGGAAGTGCCAGGAGGATCAGGACTGCTCTGTGCAAATCATTACACAAAGCAGGCAAGTATAACATGTTTGTCATTGTATTAATAAAAAAAAAAAAAAAAAAAAGCTTTACAACCGCTTTAACCAAAAGTGTTATTCCTCAATAAAATCTTTATCCTATCGCTTAATTATCTAATTTACCAGTATAATGGAAAAGTAATTTTAGGAAAAAAAAAACATTTTGGAGTTTAGGCAATACGTTTTGGCATATAAATGGTTTGCATAAGTGGGGGTGTGACAGGGGTATGTCCATCATCTCAATACTTTGTGCTCGAAGATGTCTTTCTTTCTATCTCAGAAAGTTGGCCTGGTATGGCACACCTTGGTAATGTTTCTGCCCCCCTCCAAAACCTCTGAGCTCTGCTGTACAGGGACTGCAAGAGGCTGATACCAAGTCAGTTACTTGTACTGCTTGCATAAAAAAGAATTATATCTGCCTAAAGTTCAGCTTTAAAGTGGTATTAAAGGCAGTTTTTTTTTTTTTTTTAAATAACAAACCTGTTTTTCTTACATGTGCTGTGTAATAGTTTTGCACAGAGCAGCCCAGATCCTCCTCTTCTCGGGTCCCTTGCTGGCGCTCCTGGCCCCTCCCTCCTGCCGGGTGCCCCAATAGAAAGCAGCTTGCTATGCAGGCATCAGAGCAGCCTCGCTCCCAAGCTGCTGCTTTGTGTGTCTATTCACACACAGAGTGTGGCACAGCCCCGCCCCCACTCTCTCCTCATTGGCTCGGCGGCAGTGATTAACAGTAGCGCAAACCAATGGCTCCTGCTGCTGTTTCAGCCAATGAAGAGGAAGAGAGCTCAGGAGAGCTACTGCTCTTGTGCACATTGCTGGATCAAGATGCGCACAGAAGGTTTTTTACTTTCATGCATAAAATGCATGAAGGTAAAAAACCTTGAGCCTTGACAACCACTTTAAAGTATCCCTCCATTTGGAAGTTGTACACGTAGGATATATTACCGGCACTGTGAGCAGATTTGATGCAAAGCTAAGTATGCTACAAATCAATATAGGTCTCTGCATATTAGTGCCAAATTGGCATGTGTTCCACTTGGCTAACAGCTCTTAAGTCTCTTTGACAAGAAGGTTAAAGAGGGAAATAGTTCCTGTTCAAGGTTTGTCTGCCTAGTGCCGTCAGTGAAGCTAAGGAGCCTTTATCTGGCTTATTTTACTTGTAGAGGGACAGAAACAAATTGCAAGCACATCTTTTTTCCTAAATTTGATCTCGAAGCTTCAAATTACTTTTTATGTTTTCCACGGAGGCTCCGATCAAATGCAATTATTTTGGGGGCATGCACAGCGTTTCATACAGTTTTTTCTTGCTGTGTGTTTGTTTCTCAGCTGGAATAACTTGCTTATAAGTAAGCAGAGCAATCAACATATGACTGTTTAATACTTTTTGATGTATTGCAGCATACCACTACTATGGTTTTAAATGGATTGTCTTATGTATGTTTTTATTTCTTTATAACACAGATATCCTCCTACTGAAGAAAAGTAGAATTTTTTCTCTGGGGCCATATTAGTTTAAAGCAGAATTTGGTGCATTCCCCTCATGCGTGGATTTTCACATTTGACATTTGTTATTGGATGTGGAAAATAAACCAGGCTTGTTAGTAAAAAAAAGAAATAAATAAAACATCATCAAAAAAGTGACATTAAAGCATTTTTTTTTTTAATTTTAAATAAAAAAAAACATGCTATACTTACCTGCTCTGTGCAATAATATTGCACAGAGTAGCCCTGATCCTCTTCTTCTGGGGTCCCCCACCGGTGTTCCAGTCTCCTCCTCTTCGGTGAGTGCCCACATGGAAAGCCGCTTTCCATGGGGGCACCAGTGCTGGCTCACAACCGAGCTGCCCTGTCTGCATCTATTGACACGGAGCGGGCGGCTTGGCCCCACCCCCTGCTTGCTTGTCACAGCATTTGGTTGACAGCAGCGGGAGCCATTGGCTATCAATCTGCCCAATGAGGAGGGAGACAGCGTCCAGAGCCGCTGCTCTTGTGCACATCACTGGATCGGATTGGGCTCAGGTAAGAATAAGGGGGGGGGGGATCCTGAAGCAGAGAAGGTCATTCATCTTAATGCAGAGAAAACACTTCAATACTGGGCACTTTCACCCCCTTTCTGCCCAGGCCAATTTTTAGCTTTCAACGCTGTCGCACTTTCAATGACAATTGCACGGTCATGCAAGCTGTACCCAAACAAAACTTTTACCATTTTTTTGAGACAGATCAAGCTTTCTTTAGGTGGTATTTAATCACCACTGGGTATTTATTTTTTGCTAAACAAATAAAAAGAGAACGGAAAAAAAAAAACGTTTTCTTCGTTTCTGTTATAAAATGTTGTTTTCTCCTTCACTGATGGGCACAGATGAGGTGGCACTGATGAGCACTGATTGGCATAGCTGATTGGCACTGATTGGCATCATTGGTGGGCATCACAGGTGGGCACTGGTGGGCATCGCTGATGGAGCTAAACTGATGATCACTACACTGATTATCACTACACAGAGCAGATCCCCCTGTCAGGAGAACCACTTATCGGCTCTCCTCTACTCACCCCCTGTCAGCATTAAATAGGGGACTGACTTGAAAAGTGTGGCTGGTGTGGCAAAGGCCCTGAATTCGGAGGGCAGGGTGCAGAGGAGCCTCTGAAATTGGGGGGCTGTCGAGGAGGCCTTGAACTAGGAGGGGAGTGGAGAGGAAGCCTTGGACTGGAGGGGAGTGCAGAGGAGGCCATTGAATAGGAAATGGTGGTTGGTGTAGCAAAGGTCCTTGGATGGGGGAGGGGTTACAAGGGAGATACTGGACTAGATGAGGGGGTGCCTGGAGGCCCTTGGACAGGTGTCTGGAGGCCCTTTAGGGTGAGTTAACAACCTAAATGGGAACATTTATCAATTGTCGCAAGTAATGCCAAACAGGAGCAGAGGGACAAGTTGTGTGATAGATTTATTGGTTGTTTGGCTGTACTACTCCTGTAGATCACAGCAGTGCAGAATGTTTTGCTCGTCCAGGCTGGGGAGAGATCACAACCATATGGTCGTGATCCGCCCACAGCACCCAGCTCAGCCTCTCAGCGAGCCGTTGAGAGTCTGAGCCGGCTGCTCCTGCCCCCTCCACAGCCCAGTGTTTCAGTGAGCGTGGGGGGGGGTTGGTTTAGAGTAGAGAGCCAGAGACTGACAGTCACCAGCTCTCTGCTCAGGGAGCACTGAGAACTGAGTGATCAGCGGTGTTTGATTACTCGGTTCTCAGCTTTAGAGCCGGCGGGGG